>NC_074714.1:25585435-25687935 GCF_947242115.1 Biomphalaria glabrata
TCAGTTTGTAGTATTTGAGAATTAAAGATCTATGTGTGTCAGTGCGTGTATTAAATGTCTATGTGTGTAAGTGTGTAGTATTAGTTTATTCTTGACAGTGAGTAGTATTAAATGTCTATGTGTATAAGTGAGTAGTATTAAATGTCTATGTGTGTTAGTGTGTAGTATTAAATGTCTATGTGTGTTATTGTGTGGTATTAAATGTCTATGTGTGTTAGTGTGTGGTATTAAATTGTATTAAATGTTTATGTGTGCCTGGTTTCTACACGCCTGTATTCCTTTTAATTTAATTATACAACCAACATACAAATACAAAAGCTGGCGCTAATTTGTCAAGATTTGAGAAAGTAAAAAATAATGGAACATGAGTATGACCCTTCTGTCTGGAGGCCTTACAAGCCGTCACTTCTGACTACAGATTTACACTATAAAATTAATGACTCATTTATTTTCTTCTAATTTTAATTCTGGTCACTAACCCATCGTTGTCACTGGACATACAGGGTGGTTTTCTTACCTTTTCTTAAATGAGTATTAATGAAGTTGACATTGTGTTCATTCTCTAGAATGTCGTTTTCATGGTTTTCATTGTCCACAAAGCGATGACTGCAGAGTCTAAGATACCGGAGACCACGCTGACCATGTTATTACATTATATTTAACACTCAAATACTAATAAAGCCAATTAGTATGTACATTCATATGTGGAACACTGACCACTTGAGATTACAAAGTAAAAACATTTCTTTGGTAACTATAAAGCTGAAGCTCAACTCCCGATGTAGACTCGAACTTTAGTCGAGCTGGCTTTTGTTTACTGAGAGTCTAAAGTCAGCACGTGTACCTTCTCCCAGATATCCCACGACCCATTCCTCCCCCTCCCTTCCACAAGTCCACCAAAGAGATTGGATCAAAGTTCACTGAGATGATGGGATATATAGGAACAATGAGAAATACTCTAAGAGAATAGATGAAATAAAGGAACAATGAGAAATACTCTCAGAGAATAGATGAAATAAAGGAACAATGAGAAATACTCTCAGAGAATAGATGAAATAAAGGAACAATGAGAAATACTCTCAGAGAATAGATGAAATAAAGGAACAATGAGAAATACTCTCAGAGAATAGATGAAATAAAGGGACAATGAGAAATACTCTAAGAGAATAGATGAAATAAAGGAACAATGAGAAATACTCTCAGAGAATAGATGAAATAAAGGAACAATGAGAAATACTCTAAGAGAATAGATGAAATAAAGGAACAATGAGAAATACTCTAAGAGAATAGATGAAATAAAGGAACAATGAGAAATACTCTAAGAGAATAGATGAAATAAAGGAACAATGAGAAATACTCTAAGAGAATAGATGAAATAAAGGAACAATGAGAAATACTCTAAGAGAATAGATGAAATAAAGGAACAATGAGAAATACTCTAAGAGAATAGATGAAATAAAGGAACAATGAGAAATACTCTAAGAGAATAGATGAAATAAAGGAACAATGAGAAATACTCTAAGAGAATAGATGAAATAAAGGAACAATTAGAAATACTCTCAGAGAATAGATGAAATAAAGGAACAATGAGAAATACTCTAAGAGAATAGATGAAATAAAGGAACAATGAGAAATACTCTCAGAGAATAGATGAAATAAAGGAACAATGAGAAATACTCTAAGAGAATAGATGAAATAAAGGAACAATGAGAAATACTCTCAGAGAATAGATGTGAACACAACAGAGACAACAGAATGTCATAGAGAAAACACAAGTTTTTTTTTCAAGGGCAGCAGGAAAATACAAATCAAGAAAGAGAAATACCAAACAGAGAGGAATAGAGAGTGAGTAATGTCATGTGTGTGTGTGTGAGAGAAGAAAAAAGTGAGGGAGACAGTCATCAGAAGTCATAGACACGACAATACACGGTGTCAAAAGGAAAGAGACAGAGAGGAAGACGTTACAACGCCCCCCCCCCCCCCACGTGAAGCTCCAAGACTTGAAAGGAACAAAGTTGAAATCTCCAGTAAACTGTGTGTGTATATGTATTGATCTCTAAATGTATGTGTGGTCAGTTGAAATATTTCCCCGTGTTACCTTTACTTAAATGTCATGACTTTCTAGTAACACGAACAGTCGTGTAAACTGTCAAACAGCAAAAACACAACACTATTAAAAAAACATAAGTTTTCCTTTCATGAACATCTACAAGCAAACACACACACACACGTTTTGTCGAAACACATCGCAGCTATTGTTGGTATTGTCTCTGCCCTGAAAACCATAAATCTATCTATCTATATAATTCTCTTCATGGCTTTAAAAGTTTGGACACGCATGAAGAAGTAAAGGAAAGATCACTCTTTTATTTCTGCAAGTCGAACGAACTAGAGTTAACCTACGAAAAAAACAAGTAGTATTCACCCGTCACAAAATAGCAGGGCCGGACCTTTGTGACCAAGAAATATCACTATTTTGTAGAATTTCTACCTTACGTAAATTTAGCGGCGAAAAAAAGAGGTGGCGGGGGGGGGGGGGGATAAGTAATGTACTCTGTGTTCACCTGTCACTAAATAGCAGGTCCGGACTTAATCATTGTGGGGCCCAATGCGAAACGGAATTCGCGTGGCCCAGTTTGGGTATGGATACGGATTATTCATAAGTGAAAATTAAGAGTGTATATTAGAAAATACATTCGTCTTGCATTTTATTCATTCTTTACTACGTACAGAATTACTTTACGAGCCTTGCGTATAGCGAAGTCATACAGTATATCATAAAAATTCTATTTCCAACATAGATCATGCTCAATAGCAAGAATTACCAAATGTTTCAATCTATCTACGAGAATTGTTGACCTGAAAAAATTCTTTGAGGCACGAGAAGCTCCTATCACCAGATTCCAAAATTACTGGATAATGCCGTTTTTTTCATCGCGCGTAGGATTGTCGTTTTCCATTATGAATGACACCCCAAAATGACAATTTTTGTCTATATATTTCATGAGATTTGTATGAGTTTTCTAAAGATTTTAATAATTTCCGGAGATTTCTAGGACTTTTTCGTATATTTTGCAATTTCCTGAAATTTCCAGGAGCTCCTTGAAAATCGACAGATTATAAAATGGTTTAATTTAATAATTTATACACCTAGAATTAGCGCGGGTCCTATGAAAGTGCGGTGCCCACTGCGGTCGCATAGGTTGCAATGTCCTAAGGCCGCCCTGCAAAAATAGCGGCGTTTGCTACGCTGCCGGTCGACTAGTAAAATACCTCTCACTGACTGACTGACATGTTCATATTGTTACGAATCTCACTATCCAGGCTCTCTGCAAACTGCACCATACACCACCAACTTAAAGAACTTGACAAGTCAGGGCTCCAAAATAACGTAACATTTTAATAGTTGAATAAATAACAGCCAATACTGTACAATTGGCAACACGTACACTGTACAAATATCTCTCCGATAACACCGTTCCGCCGTATCAACTCTTGCACTGGCCTCTCCGTCTCGTTCCGGGCTTGCACTGGGTTCAACAGTTCAGGACTGACTTCACACACTAGGCTCGTTGTGTCGGACTCGATCACAGACCAAGATCAAGACGCCGTTCGTCTCAACTGTACTTGATAGTACTCCGCACTGAACCGTCGTAATGCTCCGTACAGAACCACACCGCTGAACTGTGCTGTAGTCAACCGGACTGTAGTGAACCGGGCTCTGAACCCCTGCCGTGAACCGTCTTGACTGCGACACCTCCGCTCTTATATAGGGTCCCTACTGGCCTTCTCGAACCGTACAGAACGCCGCTCGACGTTTCTAGGTGGTCAGATGACGTACAACTCTCGTGACGCTCCTGAGCTCTGTTCACGACGTCGATCCTTCCCTGACCGCCGTCGATCCTTCCCGAACCGCCGTGTTGACACTCGTCTCGGCTGACCGTCGTAACTCGTCACGGTTGACCGCTCGTCTAGCGCTGGCCTGGGGCGATTTGCGTCGGCTGACTACACACACACCACTACCCTCTCTGTGCCACCACCAAGTTTATAACAATATTTACTTTACGGATGTTCTGGATTTCCTTTTACCTCTTAGGTGCTTGTAAAGACCTGGTTTTGACCCGCAGCCTTAACGCCGCAATTTGCAAAAAAACGAAAGTTTTCTATCAAAATGTGTTTTATATTTTCTTGAGTTCCTCAAAAAGCCGTATTCCGTATATTAAATATACATTTTAAAAAATTCCGTATTTTAAATCATATTTTATTTCTTTTTCCGTAAGTCATTTATTTTTTATTTGCCTTCCGTGGAATCCTATCATCCTTACCTTAGCTTACATTTCCTAGAGCCACTGTTTGTCAACACATTTAGTGGCTCTATCGGGGCAGTCAGTCTTTTGTCGGCTCAACACCCAAGTTCTTTTTTCTTTGTTCCTAGTGGTATCTATTGTTTTCATCATTAACTATTTATTTCTGAAGTAAGAGATAACTGATTTACCCAATGATACATGAGTAATCTGTTACTGGAGAGAGAGAGAGAGAGAGAAAGAGAGAGAGGCAAGAGAGAGAGAGAGAGAGAGAGAAAGAAAGAGATCTTTTTAGTTCAGTTAGTAAGTGATGATTTTATTTAATTAATCAATTATTTGTATTAAATTAATAGCTGTAGTTTATCACTTTTTGCTAGACATCTTCAAATCAACCAGTCATCATATCATCATGTAATGTCAACTTCAACAATTTCCCTATTTCAACTCAAATCTCCTCAAACATTGTTTAGCTTAGGCCAGAAAATAAAAACAAAAACAACATTCGTTTCAAATCTAAGATTCAATTCTAGGAGAAAGTCTTACAATACTTAGCCAATTGATGAACTAATGCAGGATTCAATACTTAGCCAATTGATGAACTAATGCAGGGTTCAATACTTGGCCAATTTATGAACTAATGCAGGGTTCAATACTTGACCAATTGATGAACTAATGCAGGGTTCAATACTTGGCCAATTGATGAACTAATGCAGGGTTCAATACTTGACCAATTGATGAACTAATGCAGGGTTCAATACTTAGCCAATTGATGAACTAATGCAGGATTCAATACTTGACCAATTGATGAACTAATGCAGGATTCAATACTTAGCCAATTTATGAACTAATGCAGGGTTCAATACTTGGCCAATTGATGAACTAATGCAGGGTTCAATACTTGACCAATTGATGAACTAATGCAGGATTCAATACTTAGCCAATTGATGAACTAATGCAGGATTCAATACTTGACCAATTGATGAACTAATGCAGGATTCAATACTTAGCCAATTTATGAACTAATGCAGGATTCAATACTTAGCCAATTGATGAACTAATGCAGGATTCAATACTTAGCCAATTTATGAACTAATGCAGGATTCAATACTTAGCCAATTGATGAACTAATGCAGGATTCAATACTTAGCCAATTGATGAACTAATGCAGGGTTCAATACTTGACCAATTGATGAACTAATGCAGGATTCAATACTTAGCCAATTGATGAACTAATGCAGGGTTCAATACTTGGCCAATTGATGAACTAATGCAGGGTTCAATACTTGACCAATTGATGAACTAATGCAGGGTTCAATACTTGACCAATTGATGAACTAATGCAGGATTCAATACTTAGCCAATTTATGAACTAATGCAGGATTCAATACTTAGCCAATTGATGAACTAATGCAGGATTCAATACGTGACCAATTAATGAACTAATGCAGGATTCAATACTTAGCCAATTGATGAACTAATGCAGGATTCAATACTTAGCCAATTGATGAACTAATGCAGGATTCAATACTTAGCCAATTGATGAACTAATGCAGGATTCAATACTTGACCAATTGATGAACTAATGCAGGATTCAATACTTAGCCAATTGATGAACTAATGCAGGATTCAATACTTGACCAATTAATGAACTAATGCAGGATTCAATACTTAGCCAATTAATGAACTAATGCAGGATTCAATACTTAGCCAATTGATGAACTAATGCAGGATTCAATACTTGACCAATTGATGAACTAATGCAGGATTCAATACTTAGCCAATTGATGAACTAATGCAGGATTCAATACTTGACCAATTGATGAACTAATGCAGGATTCAATACTTAGCCAATTGATGAACTAATGCAGGATTCAATACTTGACCAATTGATGAACTAATGCAGGATTCAATACTTAGCCAATTGATGAACTAATGCAGGATTCAATACTTGACCAATTGATGAACTAATGCAGGATTCAATACCTGACCAATTGATGGACTAATGCATGATTCAATACTTGACCATCAGAATACAGTAAAGGATTTTAATCTAAGACTATTCAAATCAATGTACTAGGAGGAGTTCTCTTTTCCTTTTTACTAGTTGAACTTTGTACTAATGAACATATTTCATCAGTTTTTCTTACACCCCACCCACACACATCCAATTTAGATACGCACACATTGTATGATTCATTTGTTTTCTGCTGTAACAAATCGAAGAACTAACACAAAATCAAGTTGTAATACAATGTACTTGTTTATGTCTAAATGTCAAATGTCATCTTGGTGACATTTAAGATAATGACACGGTCCAGATCATACACTCAGCATTGAGCAATGCAGGAGAACGCAGAACACTTTTGCCCTGCTTCTTCAAGATTGATACAATCATTCGGTCATACAATCATTCAGTCATGCAATCATTCAGTCATACAATCATTCAGTCATACAATCCTATACAGCTCTAGCTACAAAATGTACATATAAATCTACCGTTTCACTGTGACATATAAATCTACCGTTTCACTGTGACATATAAATCTACCGTTTCACTGTGACATATAAATCTACCGTTTCACTGTGACATATAAATCTACCGTTTCACTGTGACATATAAATCTACCGTTTCACTGTGACATATAAATCTACCATTTCACTGTGACAGTAACTCGTTGAAAGCTGCAAGGGAAATGAAAAAATAGATGGAGGCAAACGTTTTCTCTAGAAAAAATAGAATTAGAACAAATAGAATTAGAACAAATAGAATTAGAACAATTAGAATTAGAACAAATAGAATTCTGAATGCATTCTTAATGTAAAATTATGCAATTTATATCAGTACAGTCCTACACTATGACAACTTTAAAGGCAGATTCTTATCCCAAGTCTCCCCAACCTAAACTACGATAGAAATATATCCATGGTCCTAATTAATGAGTACAACGATCTTAATTCATGAGTACAACGATCTTAATTCATGAGTACAACGATCTTAATTCATGAGTACAATGATCTTAATTCATGAGTACAACGATCTTAATTCATGAGTACAATGATCTTAATTCATGAGTACAACGATCTTAATTCATGAGTACAATGATCTTAATTCATGAGTACAACGATCTTAATTCATGAGTACAATTATCTTAATTCATGAGTACAACGATCTTAATTCATGAGTACAACGATCTTAATTCATGAGTACAATGATCTTAATTCATGAGTACAATGATCTTAATTCATGAGTACAATGATCTTAATTCATTAGTACAATGATCTTAATTCATGAGTACAATGATCTTAATTCATGAGTACAATGATCTTAATTCATGAGTACAACGATCTTAATTCATGAGTACAATGATCTTAATTCATGAGTACAACGATCTTAATTCATGAGTACAATGATCTTAATTCATGAGTACAACGATCTTAATTCATGAGTACAATGATCTTAATTCATGAGTACAATGATCTTAATTCAGGAGTACAATGATCTTAATTCATGAGTACAACGATCTTAATTCATGAGTACAACGATCTTAATTCATGAGTACAATGATCTTAATTCATGAGTACAATTATCTTAATTCATGAGTACAATGATCTTAATTCATGAGTACAATGATCTTAATTTATGAGTACAATGATCTTAATTCATGAGTACAACGATCTTAATTCATGAGTACAACGATCTTAATTCATGAGTACAATTATCTTAATTCATGAGTACAACGATCTTAATTAATGAGTACAATGATCTTAATTCATGAGTACAATGATCTTAATTCATGAGTACAATTATCTTAATTCATGAGTACAATGATCTTAATTCATGAGTACAATGATCTTAATTCATGAGTACAATGATCTTAATTCATGAGTACAACGATCTTAATTCATGAGTACAACGATCTTAATTCATGAGTACAATGATCTTAATTCATGAGTACAATTATCTTAATTCATGAGTACAATGATCTTAATTCATGAGTACAATGATCTTAATTCATGAGTACAATGATATTAATTTATGAGTACAACGATCTTAATTCATGAGTACAACGATCTTAATTAATGAGTACAATTATCTTAATTCATGAGTACAACGATCTTAATTCATGAGCACAATTATCTTAATTCATGAGTACAACGATCTTAATTAATGAGTACAATTATCTTAATTCATGAGTACAACGATCTTAATTCATGAGTACAATGATCTTAATTCATGAGTACAACGATCTTAATTCCAAATATTCTCCAACCTAGAGTATATTTCTAAACTTTCAATCTACGCTCTGGACTTTCGACTCAATTGTCCCTGGTTTCGAACCCTGCTGCCCTGCAAAGGATTTGAACCATGACGTAAAACTTTCTAAGAGAGTGTCTGAAAATGTCATTTCAAATGTTTAGACACGAAACTTTTATTTCTTCTACTTGGTACTTTGATTGGACAATACTTCTTCGTTGTTTCACTTTTGATTGGACAATACTTCTTCGTTGTTTCACTTTTGATTGGACACTACTTCTTCATTGTTTCACTTTTGATTGGACAATACTTCTTCATTGTTTCACTTTTGATTGGACAATACTTCTTCATTGTTTCACTTTTGATTGGACAATACTTCTTCGTTGTTTCACTTTTGATTGGACAATACTTCTTCGTTGTTTCACTTTTGATTGGACAATACTTCTTCATTGTTTCACTTTTGATTGGACAATACTTCTTCATTGTTTCACTTTTGATTGGACAATACTTCTTCATTGTTTCACTTTTGATTGGACAATACTTCTTCATTGTTTCACTTTTGATTGGACAATACTTCTTCGTTGTTTCACTTTTGATTGGACAATACTTCTTCGTTGTTTCACTTTTGATTGGACAATACTTCTTCGTTGTTTCACTTTTGATTGGACAATACTTCTTCATTGTTTCACTTTTGATTGGACAATACTTCTTCATTGTTTCACTTTTGATTGGACAATACTTCTTCATTGTTTCACTTTTGATTGGACAATACTTCTTCGTTGTTTCACTTTTGATTGGACAATACTTCTTCGTTGTTTCACTTTTGATTGGACAATACTTCTTGGTTGTTTCACTTTTGATTGGACAATACTTCTTCATTGTTTCACTTTTGATTGGACAATACTTCTTCGTTGTTTCACTTTTGATTGGACAATACTTCTTTGTTGTTTCACTTTTGATTGGACAATACTTCTTCATTGTTTCACTTTTGATTGGACAATACTTCTTCATTGTTTCACTTTTGATTGAACATACTTCTTCATTGTTTCACTTTTGATTGGACAATACTTCTTTGTTGTTTCACTTTTGATTGGACAATACTTCTTCATTATTTCACTTTTGATTGAACATACTTCTTCATTGTTTCACTTTTGATTGGACAATACTTCTTCATTGTTTCACTTTTGATTGAACATACTTCTTCATTGTTTCACTTTTGATTGGACAATACTTCTTCATTGTTTCACTTTTCATTGGACAATACTTCTTCATTGTTTCACTTTTGATTGGACAATACTTCTTCGTTGTTTCACCAAGACTTTTCTATCAAGTAAAATAAAACAGTTAATTGTGTTTCTTTCCGGAAACTGTAGAAAGTGAATCAGTTAATTAAATTTTATTGTATGCTAATTGTTTGTCTTCTTTGTTGTAATTGATGATGACTTGTAGCCCAAATGTCCTTTGTTTTGACTTGCTCCGGCAGGGTTACCTTTATGAAGTTTATTGTATTTTTGATTATGAAAGACCACATTTTGTATTGTTGCAAAGATCTTCTGAAAGTAATTTAACAATCAGTTTCAATTTTGTTTCAAGTATACATATATCGGCTACCTAGAAAGGGGGCTCGAGGTTCGACACCCGACTCAGTAGACCTACACACCTGAACGCAGCATTGAAAACCTTCTTCCAGAGACCTCCTCCCCCACTGGTCAGTGTAAATGACTGGACCATAGCGCTCTGATCATGTATTAAGCGTAAAATTTGCGATATATAAACATCTTTTTAAAAAAACGTAGTTATAATTATTATACATTTATCTCAGTTATACATATACATATATCTCAGTTATACATATACATTTATCTCAGTTATACATATACATTTATCTCAGCTATACATATACAATTATCTCAGTTATACATATACATTTATCTCAGTTATACATATACATTTATCTCAGTTATACATATACAATTATCTCAGTTATACATATACATTTATCTATGTTATACATATACATTTATCTCAGTTATATGTATACATTTATCTAATCTAGACATATACATTTTCTTTTTTATACATTTTTTCAGATATAAATATAAATGTTTCTAGTTTATACATATACATTTATCTGTTATACATAATCTTAGTTAAGTCCCAATTTTTATTGAACAAAAATAAAAAACGCGAGTATTTAATTATTTTTAAATAGCTAATAGTTCGAGCCCAAACCTTATGTGTTGACACAATTGGTCAATAGATTGGATCTCTGGAACAAAATGGACACACTCCAAGGTCCATTCCCCGTCAGTCTAAATTAAACAAGTCTTGGTGGCGATGGCTGAAAAAAAATGTAACGAGGAAAAAAAACAACACTTTTAATTTCATGGTAGTCGAACTAACGCCAGATTTAGCCTGGGTGGTATCGATCTCACCACCTTCGTTAACGTGACGTCATGTTGGGAAACACGAAAAGATTAAAGTGAGAGTTGTCTTTCTTTATAGATCTTCTCAAATAGAAGTTGAGCTTAGGTTCACATCGACTATTTACTATGGTGACAAGAAACAGGATAAATAAGAGAACAAGCTAAAATAAGAGTAAACTGCTATTAGAAGACAAAGTCTGTATATAGTACTATGTACACGAGATATTGACTAGTTGACTCAGAAGTGCCTGATGTATCTGAAATATAGAAGCTAAACATGTTCTCGAATAATTTCCTTGAAACCTTTATAAATCTTTTAGAAGGTTTTCTAAACCTTTTGTCAATCGAAAGATACGAGCATCCAACTTCTCATGTACACTCGAACTGGTTGTGTTTACAATGAACTGTTTATCTATTTACACTGGGACTGGTTGTGTTTACATTGAACTGATCCTCTATTTACACTGGGACTGGTTGTGTTTACAATGAACTGATCATCTATTTACACTGGGACTGGTTGTGTTTACAATGAACTGATCATCTATTTACACTGGGACTGATTGTGTTTGCAATTAACTGATCCTCTATTTACACTGGGACTGGTTGTGTTTGCAATGAACTGATCATCTATTTACACTGGGACTGATTGTGTTTGCAATTAACTGATCATCTATTTACACTGGGACTGGTTGTGTTTACAATGAACTGATCATCTATTTACACTGGGACTGGTTGTGTTTACAATGAACTGATCATCTATTTACACTTGGACTGGTTGTGTTTACGAGGAACCTCAATAAATATCTTATTTATATTCTAAATCCTTGTTTTTTGGTTGTTGTTTTTTTGCAACATTTCAATTACTAATTAAATTTTGTAGTCTTTAAGAAAAGCGATTTTTAATGAATATAATTTTATCTTCTACTCTTAGAAATAAATAATAAAACTTTTAATTTGTTAAGTGTTTTCTTAATTAATTTTAAGAAATGTTTGTTTTTTTGGCTGGTAATAGAAACAAATAGTTGTAGTTTTATTCACTTGACTATACAAATAGTTGTAATTTTATTCACTTGACTATACAAATAGTTGTAGTTTTATTCACTTGACTATACAAATAGTTGTAGATTTATTCACTTGACTATACAAATAGTTGTAGTTTTATTCACTTGACTATACAAATAGTTGTAGTTTTTATTCACTTGACTATACAAATAGTTGTAGTTTTATTCACTTGACTATACAAATAGTTGTAGTTTTATTCACTTGATTATCTTAGGTTTGTAATTTAAAGTCACAATAGAAACATGAAATAACTTTGACCTTTTAAAGGTGTACTATTAACACTTATTGTTATATATTCCACCCTCCCCATATCCCTGATAAGTTTATATTCCACCCTCCCCATATCCCTGATAAGTTTCTATTCCACCCTCCACATATCCCTGATAAGTTTTTCTGCCACCCTCCGCATATCCCTGATAAGTTTCTATTCCATCATCCCCATATCCCTGATAAGTTTCTATTCCATCATCCTCATATCCCTGATAAGTTTCTATTCCACCCTCCCCATATCACAGATAAGTTTCTATTCCACCCTCCCCATATCCCTGATAAGTTTCTATTCCACCCTCCCCATATTCCTGATAAGTTTCTATTCCACCCTCCCATATTCCTGATAAGTTTCTCTACTACCTCCACATATCCCTGATAAGTTTCTATTCCACCCTCCCCATATCCCTAATAAGTTTTTCTGCCACCCTCCCCATATCCCTGATAAGTTTCTATTCCACCCTCCCCATATCCCTGATAAGTTTTTCTGCCACCCTCCGCATATCCCTGATAAGTTTCTATTCCACCCTCCCCATATCCCTGATAAGTTTCTATTCCACCCTCCCCATATCTCTGATAAGATTCTATTCCACCCTCCCCATATCCCTGATAAGTTTCTATTCCACCCTCTCCATATTCCCGATAAGTTTCTATTCTGTCCTCCCCCTATCCCTGATAAGTTTCTCTACTACCTCCACATATCCCTGATAAGTTTCTATTCCACCCTCCCCATATCCCTAATAAGTTTTTCTGCCACCCTCCCCATATCCCTGATAAGTTTCTATTCCACCCTCCCCATATCCCTGATAAGTTTTTCTGCCACCCTCCGCATATCCCTGATAAGTTTCTATTCCACCCTCCCCATATCCCTGATAAGTTTCTATTCCACCCTCCCCATATCTCTGATAAGATTCTATTCCACCCTCCCCATATCCCTGATAAGTTTCTATTCCACCCTCTCCATATTCCCGAAAAGTTTCTATTCTGTCCTCCCAATATCCCTGATAAGTTTCTCTACTACCTCCACATACCCCAGATAAGTTTATCTGCCATCTCTACATACTTCTGATAAGTTTCTCTGCCACCTCAACATACCCCTGATAACTTTCTCTGACACCTACACATTTTCCTGATAAGTTTCTCTGCAACCTTCACATACCCCTGATAAGTTTCTCTGCCACCTCAACATACCCCTGATAAGTTTCTATTCCACCTTTCCATATCCCTGATAAGTTTTCTGCCACCTCCACATACCCCTGATAAGTTTCTATTCCACCTTTCCATATCCCTGATAAGTTTTCTGCCACCTCCACATACCCCTGATAAGTTTCTATTCCACCTTTCCATATCCCTGATAAGTTTTCTGCCACCTCAACATACCCCTGATAAGTTTCTATTCCACCTTTCCATATCCCTGATAAGTTTTCTGCCACCTCTCCATACCCCTGATAAGTTTCTCTGCCACCTCTCCATACCCCTGATAAGTTTTAATTCCATCTCTCCATTCCCCTGATAAGTTTCTCTGCCACCTTCACATACCCCTGATAAGTTTTTATTCCAGCTCTCCATACCCCTGATAAGTTTTTCTACTACCTCCACATATCCCTGATAAGTTTCTCTGCCACCTTCACATACCCCTGATAAGTTTCTCTGCCACCTCCACATACCCCTGATAAGTTTCTCTGCCACCTTCACATACCCCTGATAAGTTTCTCTGCCACCTCCACATACCCCTGATAAGTTTCTCTGCCACCTCCACATACCCCTGATAAGTTTTTATTCCAACTCTCCATACCCCTGATAAGTTTCTCTGCCACCTCTACATACCCCTGATAAGTTTCTCTGCCACCTCCACATACCCCTGATAAGTTTTTCTGCCACCTTCACATACCCCTGATAAGTTTCTCTGCTACCTCCACATACCCCTGATAAGTTTCTCTGCCACCTCTACATACCCCTGATAAGTTTCTCTGCCACCTCCACATACCCCTGATAAGTTTCTCTGCCACCTTCACATACCCCTGATAAGTTTCTCTGCCACCTCTACATACCCATTATACATCTATCCTACTTACTTTCCGCCCACGCCATTCAGCGCATTGCAAGCTGTCTTCATCAAGATCAGTCATCAGCGACGTCCTCTGTCACAATCTACCTCATCAGTGACGTCCTCTGTCACAATCTACCTCATCAGTGACGTCCTCTGTCACAATCTACCTCATCAGTGACGTCCTCTGTCACAATCTACCTCATCAGTGACGTCCTCTGTCACAATCTACCTCATCAGTGACGTCCTCTGTCACAAACTATCTCATCAGTTACGTCCTCTGTCACAATCTACCTCATCAGTGACGTCGTCTTCACAATCTACCTCATCAGCGACGTCCTCTGTCACAATCTACCTCATCAGTGACGTCGTCTGTCACAATCTACCTCATCAGCGACGTACTCTGTCACAATCTACCTCATCAGTGACGTCCTCTGTCACAATCTACCTCATCAGCGACGTCCTCTGTCACAATCTACCTCATCAGTGACGTCCTCTGTCACAATCTACCTCATCAGCGACGTCCTCTGTCACAATCTACCTCATCAGTGACGTCCTCTGTCACAATCTACCTCATCAGCGACGTCCTCTGTCACAATCTACCTCATCAGTGACGTCCTCTGTCACAATCTACCTTATCAGCGACGTCCTCTGTCACAATCTACCTCATCAGTGACGTCCTCTGTCACAAACTATCTCATCAGTGACGTCCTCTGTCACAATCTACCTCATCAGCGACGTCCTCTGTCACAATCTACCTCTTCAATGAGATAAGAGATTACGTGTAGATCTGTTTATTGCCATCTTCAAGTAGTCCAAGTGGGCTTTGGATCGCAATTATTTTGGATCACTGTGTCAAATCACAAATATTTTATCTTTCTTTAAAAGTCATCAGCAAATATTGAATTTAAAGTTCACGCTGACCCTATGATGGTTGGTTTACTCCATAGTTTCCGTCATTTTCCAAGTTCTAGTCGAACTAAATTCTGGGTATTCATTTGTACTGTACATTTGACAGGCTGCTCTAGGAATCTTAGTTTAGTTTAGGTACTCTTGTATAAGAGGGATACAGAGGCGTCGTTGTTTTGACGTGACCTGAGAGTCTGTATTAAGAAATGTATGTAGTATCCTTCATCCAAATAACTTAAGAGTAAACATTTTAAAGGTTGGCTAAACATTCACATCGTACATGTTGTTTAAGACAAATTGTTGCAGACACTATGCAAGTTGTTTAAGATAAATTTTTGCAGACACAATGCAAATTGTTTAAGACAAGATGTTGCAGACACAATGCAAGTTGTTTAAGACAAGATGTTGCAGACACAATGCAAGTTGTTTAAGACAAGATGTTGCAGACACAATGCAAATTGTTTAAGACAAGATGTTGCAGACACAATGCAAGTTGTTTAAGACAAGATGTTGCAGACACTATGCAAGTTGTTTAAGACAAGAGCAGACACAATGCAAGTTGTTTAAGACAAGATGTTGCAGACACAATGCAAGTTGTTTAAGACAAGATGTTGCAGACACAATGCAAATTGTTTAAGATAAGATGTTGCAGACACAATGCAAGTTGTTTAAGACAAGATGTTGCAGACACTATGCAAGTTGTTTAAGACAAATTATTGCAGACACAATGCAAGTTGTTTAAGACAAGATGTTGCAGACACAATGCATAAAGCACATCCATGAGAAATGTTGTGCTCAAATCAAATAAAGTACATGTCACAGGTCTGTACGACGCGGCAACGAGCTATTGGTTTACACTGCCCACAGGTTGTGACGTTGCAGGTCAGGTTCAGGCCTTCTCTAACGCTTGGTCTGGCTCAATGCCTCATATAACTAGGCCATGCCTTCCTTTACATCCAATATTAAAATTAAACAAAACTTATTCAACAAACTTCTTCACTAACCAACTTACTAACTTAAAGATTTTCGAGGAAACAAATAGATGAGTAACTTAACTAGCATATAACTAATTAATTCACTAACTAACTCATTCATTCATTATATAAATTGCTTAACCAACTCAGTATCAGTTCTTTACTACAAAATTTTCTTCAGAAATTGAAAAAAAAAAATTAAAACGGATTCTAATTTTCTTCCAGCGAGAACTACAACTCTGTATGCAAGTCTTAACCCGCAGGGGCTGTTTTGTTTTCCGAGGCTAATCCACACCAATGCACATTTTAAGAATTACTGAGCACTATTTTAATCAGGCTAATAATTGACGGTTAGTTGAATTGAATTGATTGTCTAGTTAGTCTTAGCAGTCAAACAAAAATAAAAAGATTCTAATGAGAAGAGCCACATAGTTTTGAGGTATGCCTCGGAGAAGAATTATTGATTTTTGTGCAATCTCTACGTGGGTCGATGTGCAGACATTGAATTAAAATAGAGAAATGACAGTCTAGGTGAATTGAAATTGTTAGTTCTCTAGTGGAATGAATATAGTGTTTACTTTGTTTATAACTCAGATTTCAATTTTTAAGGCGGGGAAGCAAATCTAATTAACAGAGGATACATATGTTTTGAATCATTCTAGCAATATGTATGTAGTTCTATTGTATGCTAATGACACGTGTATGTAGTTCTATTGTATAATGAAGTCATATGTATGTAGTTCTACAGAACAAACTATGTTGCTCTAACTTAGAACTTAGAACTAGAGAAAGAAAACTGTCCCAGACATACAACTAGCCTGGACTATAATTTCTTATGATCTATCAGCCAAGCTTCTCATGCAAATGATCCTGAAATGTATCATAACACTGTTGGATATTTGAACGAGATCTCATAATGAGCGAGATGTCACAATGAACTCGTGTCTGATCAGATGTGATACATCTTGGCCCCTGTAGCATTTTCTGTTTCCAGAATAAACACGCAGCATCTAAGAACATGTGCACGACATTGGCATCTATTAGTAGTACGTTTTTTTTTTGTTGACATTTTGAAGTCCATTGTGGTCTCTTTGTATATGAGCAATCTGAGTTTAAAATAGAAATTATTTGTTTCACTGACCTCCTCCACTTGACTAGCGTTAGTTCTGCCCTTTCACCAAGTTCTCTGTGAACCTTGCCTGAGAATAGTGCATAACAAATCTGTTTTAAAATATGCTGTATTTAGACAATTATTTCAATGTACTGAGTAATAATTCTATTTTGTTACCAAAAAATGGATTAGGATTTGTTTGCTTCATGCATGCTGTAATGTCGCAAATGATCTCGAGTTTAAATTGTTACTGATGTGTTTCGGCTGAAATACTTTTCAATCAGTTAGGAGTTGGAAAAGTAAAGACCCTAAAAGGGGGCTCTAAAAGCGGTTGGTCTGACAACTGTAGTTTTACATTTTTTAAACAGAACAATACAACTCTAAAAGATTTTCTAAACTTTTTTTTCATATTTTTTTTATTTGTTTAAAACTTTTTTTTTATTTTATGTCCTATACCAGTTGATTGTGACCTAATTACAGTCAAATCACGGCTTCTATTTATTTAGACCAGTGTTGCATATTTTAGAAGAGACTATTCATATCAAGATTGATCAAACTGTGTTTATTTCTTTAAATAATTACCACACACCTTAGACTTAGCTTTAGGTCAGTTATGAAATAAAGAAACAATAACACATCGCGATCAACTCTACTGACTGGATTCTCTAAATGAAGTCATTTTGTTTCCTGCCCGACAGAACTTCCCCCGAGCGCTTTCTTTCCTCGTTTCAGCGTTAACCAATGTTCTAACGACTGACCTCTTGACCTCTTAGAAGCTCGAGTCGAAAGAATATTACTACGCAGTCATGCGCACTGCATTAGCTGCAGACTCCGTTGCACGTGTGCGTCACAGCGAAATGGGAATTACCGTTTTTTTTCCTATGTTTGCGTCATTGAAATGTCAATTTGATAGGAAATCAATGTACTAGCGAGATTTACTTTTCAAGTCTGAAAAATTATTTTTAGTTTGTGACAAGCAGAAAACGATGTTTTAGAAAGTTGTCATTGAATCCATCGTTGATCAAGCTCATTCTATTGGACATGTTTTAGAAAGTTGTCATTGAATCCAACGTTGATCAAGCTCATTCTATTGGACATGTTTTAGAAAGTTGTCATTGAATCCAACGTTGATCTCATTCTATTGGAAATGTTTTAGAAAGTTGTCATTGAATCCATCGTTGATCAAGCTCATTCTATTGGAAATGTTTTAGAAAGTTGTCATTGAATCCATCGTTGATCAAGCTCATTCTATTGGACATGTTTTAGAAAGTTGTCATTGAATCCATCGTTGATCAAGCTCATTCTATTGGACATGTTTTAGAAAGTTGTCATTGAATCCATCGTTGATCAAGCTCATTCTATTGGAAATGTTTTAGAAAGTTGTCATTGAATCCATCGTTGATCAAGCTCATTCTATTGGAAATGTTTTAGAAAGTTGTCATTGAATCCATCGTTGATCAAGCTCATTCTATTGGAAATGTTTTAGAAAGTTGTCATTGAATCCAACGTTGATCAAGCTCATTCTATTGGACATGTTTTAGAAAGTTGTCATTGAATCCATCGTTGATCAAGCTCATTCTATTGGACATGTTTTAGAAAGTTGTCATTGAATCCATCGTTGATCAAGCTCATTCTATTGGAAATGTTTTAGAAAGTTGTCATTGAATCCATCGTTGATCAAGTTCATTCTATTGGACATGTTTTAGAAAGTTGTCATTGAATCCATCGTTGATCAAGCTCATTCTTTTGGAAATGTTTTAGAAAGTTGTCATTGAATCCATCGTTGATCAAGCTCATTCTATTGGACATGTTTTAGAAAGTTGTCATTGAATCCATCGTTGATCAAGCTCATTCTATTGGACATGTTTTAGAAAGTTGTCATTAAATCCATCGTTGATCAAGCTCATTCTATTGGACATGTTTTAGAAAGTTGTCATTGAATCCATCGTTGATCAAGCTAATTCTATTGGACATGTTTTAGAAAGTTGTCATTGAATCCATCGTTGATCAAGCTCATTCTATTGGACATGTTTTAGAAAGTTGTCATTGAATCCAACGTTTGTCAAGCTCATTCTATTGGACATGTTTTAGAAAGTTGTCATTGAATCCATCGTTGATCAAGCTCATTCTATTGGACATGTTTTAGAAAGTTGTCATTGAATCCATCGTTGATCAAGCTCATTCTATTGGACATGTTTTAGAAAGTTGTCATTGAATCCATCGTTGATCAAGCTCATTCTATTGGACATGTTTTAGAAAGTTGTCATTGAATCCATCGTTGATCAAGCTCATTCTATTTGAAATGTTTTAGAAAGTTGTCATTGAATCCATCGTTGATCAAGCTCATTCTATTGGAAATGTTTTAGAAAGTTGTCATTGAATCCATCGTTGATCAAGCTCATTCTATTGGAAATGTTTTAGAAAGTTGTCATTGAATCCAACGTTGATCAAGCTCATTCTATTGGACATGTTTTAGAAAGTTGTCATTGAATCCATCGTTGATCAAGCTCATTCTATTGGACATGTTTTAGAAAGTTGTCATTGAATCCATCGTTGATCAAGCTCATTCTATTGGACATGTTTTAGAAAGTTGTCATTGAATCCATCGTTGATCAAGCTCATTCTATTGGAAATGTTTTAGAAAGTTGTCATTGAATCCATCGTTGATCAAGCTCATTCTATTGGAAATGTTTTAGAAAGTTGTCATTGAATCCATCGTTGATCAAGCTCATTCTATTGGAAATGTTTTAGAAAGTTGTCATTGAATCCAACGTTGATCAAGCTCATTCTATTGGACATGTTTTAGAAAGTTGTCATTGAATCCATCGTTGATCAAGCTCATTCTATTGGACATGTTTTAGAAAGTTGTCATTGAATCCATCGTTGATCAAGCTCATTCTATTGGAAATGTTTTAGAAAGTTGTCATTGAATCCATCGTTGATCAAGTTCATTCTATTGGACATGTTTTAGAAAGTTGTCATTGAATCCATCGTTGATCAAGCTCATTCTTTTGGAAATGTTTTAGAAAGTTGTCATTGAATCCATCGTTGATCAAGCTCATTCTATTGGACATGTTTTAGAAAGTTGTCATTGAATCCATCGTTGATCAAGCTCATTCTATTGGACATGTTTTAGAAAGTTGTCATTAAATCCATCGTTGATCAAGCTCATTCTATTGGACATGTTTTAGAAAGTTGTCATTGAATCCATCGTTGATCAAGCTAATTCTATTGGACATGTTTTAGAAAGTTGTCATTGAATCCATCGTTGATCAAGCTCATTCTATTGGACATGTTTTAGAAAGTTGTCATTGAATCCAACGTTTGTCAAGCTCATTCTATTGGACATGTTTTAGAAAGTTGTCATTGAATCCATCGTTGATCAAGCTCATTCTATTGGAAATGTTTTAGAAAGTTGTCATTGAATCCAACGTTGATCTCATTCTATTGGAAATGTTTTAGAAAGTTGTCATTGAATCCATCGTTGATCAAGCTCATTCTATTGGACATGTTTTAGAAAGTTGTCATTGAATCCATCGTTGATCAAGCTCATTCTATTGGACATGTTTTAGAAAGTTGTCATTGAATCCAACGTTTGTCAAGCTCATTCTATTGGACATGTTTTAGAAAGTTGTCATTGAATCCATCGTTGATCAAGCTCATTCTATTGGAAATGTTTTAGAAAGTTGTCATTGAATCCAACGTTGATCTCATTCTATTGGAAATGTTTTAGAAAGTTGTCATTGAATCCATCGTTGATCAAGCTCATTCTATTGGAAATGTTTTAGAAAGTTGTCATTGAATCCATCGTTGATCAAGCTCATTCTATTGGACATGTTTTAGAAAGTTGTCATTGAATCCATCGTTGATCAAGCTTATTCTATTGGACATGTTTTAGAAAGTTGTCATTGAATCCATCGTTGATCAAGCTCATTCTATTGGAAATGTTTTAGAAAGTTGTCATTGAATCCATCGTTGATCAAGCTCATTCTATTGGAAATGTTTTAGAAAGTTTTTATTGAATCCATCGTTGATCAAGCTCATTCTATTGGAAATGTTTTAGAAAGTTGTCATTGAATCCATCGTTGATCAAGCTCATTCTATTGGACATGTTTTAGAAAGTTGTCATTGAATCCATCGTTGATCAAGCTCATTCTATTGGAAATGTTTTAGAAAGTTGTCATTGAATCCATCGTTGATCAAGCTCATTCTATTGGACATGTTTTAGAAAGTTGTCATTGAATCCATCGTTGATCAAGCTCATTCTATTGGAAATGTTTTAGAAAGTTGTCATTGAATCCATCGTTGATCAAGCTCATTCTATTGGAAATGTTTTAGAAAGTTGTCATTGAATCCATCGTTGATCAAGCTCATTCTATTGGAAATGTTTTAGAAAGTTGTCATTGAATCCATCGTTGATCAAGCTCATTCTATTGGAAATGTTTTAGAAAGTTGTCATTGAATCCAACGTTGATCAAGCTCATTCTATTGGACATGTTTTAGAAAGTTGTCATTGAATCCATCGTTGATCAAGCTCATTCTATTGGACATGTTTTAGAAAGTTGTCATTGAATCCATCGTTGATCAAGCTCATTCTATTGGAAATGTTTTAGAAAGTTGTCATTGAATCCATCGTTGATCAAGCTCATTCTATTGGACATGTTTTAGAAAGTTGTCATTGAATCCATCGTTGATCAAGCTCATTCTATTGGACATGTTTTAGAAAGTTGTCATTGAATCCATCGTTGATCAAGCTCATTCTATTGGACATGTTTTAGAAAGTTGTCATTGAATCCATCGTTGATCAAGCTCATTCTATTGGACATGTTTTAGAAAGTTGTCATTGAATCCATCGTTGATCAAGCTCATTCTATTTGAAATGTTTTAGAAAGTTGTCATTGAATCCATCGTTGATCAAGCTCATTCTATTGGAAATGTTTTAGAAAGTTGTCATTGAATCCATCGTTGATCAAGCTCATTCTATTGGAAATGTTTTAGAAAGTTGTCATTGAATCCAACGTTGATCAAGCTCATTCTATTGGACATGTTTTAGAAAGTTGTCATTGAATCCATCGTTGATCAAGCTCATTCTATTGGACATGTTTTAGAAAGTTGTCATTGAATCCATCGTTGATCAAGCTCATTCTATTGGAAATGTTTTAGAAAGTTGTCATTGAATCCATCGTTGATCAAGTTCATTCTATTGGACATGTTTTAGAAAGTTGTCATTGAATCCATCGTTGATCAAGCTCATTCTATTGGAAATGTTTTAGAAAGTTGTCATTGAATCCATCGTTGATCAAGCTCATTCTATTGGACATGTTTTAGAAAGTTGTCATTGAATCCATCGTTGATCAAGCTCATTCTATTGGAAATGTTTTAGAAAGTTGTCATTGAATCCATCGTTGATCAAGCTCATTCTATTGGACATGTTTTAGAAAGTTGTCATTGAATCCATCGTTGATCAAGCTCATTCTATTGGACATGTTTTAGAAAGTTGTCATTGAATCCATCGTTGATCAAGCTCATTCTATTGGACATGTTTTAGAAAGTTGTCATTGAATCCATCGTTGATCAAGCTCATTCTATTGGACATGTTTTAGAAAGTTGTCATTGAATCCAACGTTTGTCAAGCTCATTCTATTGGACATGTTTTAGAAAGTTGTCATTGAATCCATCGTTGATCAAGCTCATTCTATTGGAAATGTTTTAGAAAGTTGTCATTGAATCCAACGTTGATCTCATTCTATTGGAAATGTTTTAGAAAGTTGTCATTGAATCCATCGTTGATCAAGCTCATTCTATTGGAAATGTTTTAGAAAGTTGTCATTGAATCCATCGTTGATCAAGCTCATTCTATTGGACATGTTTTAGAAAGTTGTCATTGAATCCATCGTTGATCAAGCTTATTCTATTGGACATGTTTTAGAAAGTTGTCATTGAATCCATCGTTGATCAAGCTCATTCTATTTGAAATGTTTTAGAAAGTTGTCATTGAATCCATCGTTGATCAAGCTCATTCTATTGGAAATGTTTTAGAAAGTTGTCATTGAATCCATCGTTGATCAAGCTCATTCTATTGGAAATGTTTTAGAAAGTTGTCATTGAATCCATCGTTGATCAAGCTCATTCTATTGGACATGTTTTAGAAAGTTGTCATTGAATCCATCGTTGATCAAGCTCATTCTATTGGAAATGTTTTAGAAAGTTGTCATTGAATCCATCGTTGATCAAGCTCATTCTATTGGACATGTTTTAGAAAGTTGTCATTGAATCCATCGTTGATCAAGCTCATTCTATTGGAAATGTTTTAGAAAGTTGTCATTGAATCCATCGTTGATCAAGCTCATTCTATTGGAAATGTTTTAGAAAGTTGTCATTGAATCCATCGTTGATCAAGCTCATTCTATTGGAAATGTTTTAGAAAGTTGTCATTGAATCCATCGTTGATCAAGCTCATTCTATTGGAAATGTTTTAGAAAGTTGTCATTGAATCCAACGTTGATCAAGCTCATTCTATTGGACATGTTTTAGAAAGTTGTCATTGAATCCATCGTTGATCAAGCTCATTCTATTGGACATGTTTTAGAAAGTTGTCATTGAATCCATCGTTGATCAAGCTCATTCTATTGGAAATGTTTTAGAAAATTGTCATTGAATCCATCGTTGATCAAGCTCATTCTATTGGACATGTTTTAGAAAGTTGTCATTGAATCCATCGTTGATCAAGCTCATTCTATTGGACATGTTTTAGAAAGTTGTCATTGAATCCATCGTTGATCAAGCTCATTCTATTGGACATGTTTTAGAAAGTTGTCATTGAATCCATCGTTGATCAAGCTCATTCTATTGGAAATGTTTTAGAAAGTTGTCATTGAATCCATCGTTGATCAAGCTCATTCTATTGGACATGTTTTAGAAAGTTGTCATTGAATCCATCGTTGATCAAGCTCATTCTATTGGACATGTTTTAGAAAGTTGTCATTGAATCCATCGTTGATCAAGCTCATTCTATTGGAAATGTTTTAGAAAGTTGTCATTGAATCCATCGTTGATCAAGCTCATTCTATTGGACATGTTTTAGAAAGTTGTCATTGAATCCATCGTTGATCAAGCTCATTCTATTGGACATGTTTTAGAAAGTTGTCATTGAATCCATCGTTGATCAAGCTCATTCTATTGGACATGTTTTAGAAAGTTGTCATTGAATCCATCGTTGATCAAGCTCATTCTATTGGACATGTTTTAGAAAGTTGTCATTGAATCCAACGTTTGTCAAGCTCATTCTATTGGACATGTTTTAGAAAGTTGTCATTGAATCCAACGTTTGTCAAGCTCATTCTATTGGACATGTTTGAGTTTGGTCTTTTAAAAAAGGTTGTGGGTCTAATTCCATTCTTCCATCAGTGAGGACTTCCTCAACATGATGGCTGTTCATGTACAAAATAAATGAGTTGAATTTGATGAGTGCAAACACATTTTTACTTATGGTCCACTCAGGTCAGCTTTGGTCCACTCAGGTCAGCTTTCCAACTGGATCGATTTTCTCCCGCCTAATAAAGGAAATAACAAATTTGATAGTTGTCAACGTATGACAACATTGCCGCCTAAATGACAAACATAGCTCAATAGAATAACACCTTGAAGTATACAAACATATCAGCGATGTGTAGATTGGCTTGACTTGAGATTAGATACAAACGTATCAGCGATGTGTAGATTGGCTTGACTTGAGATTAGATACAAACGTATCAGCGATATGTAGAATGGCTATAGTTGAGATTAGATACAAACATATCAGCGATATGTAGAATGGCTTGAGTTGGGATGAGATACAAACGTATCAGCGATATGTAGAATGGCTATAGTTGAGATTAGATACAAACGTGAATGTAGACTCTTTGAGCTGACGTCTGTCTCAAGTTCTCAGGATTCAGTCTCGGGCTCTTTTTTGAGCATCTGTCGGACTCCGATTTACTGTCCTACACTCTGTCTCTGTTTTAACGTACCACTCTCTGGATGTCTCATTTTCTGTCTCAGTCTGTCTTTGACTCAGTCTGTCTCTGTCTAACTCAGTCTCTGTCTCTGTCTTAATCTTCTTCTGTTCTCGTCTCAGTCTCTGTCTCTGCTCTACATTCCTCAGTTCTCTCAAGGACTATGAGAGAATGCATTTTTGTTTCTTTTCAAGTCAGGAGAGAAAAATGAAATGTTGGAGAGACAGAATGAAGGTCTCACGAAGGTCTAAAGAAATATTTCTTGACTGAGAGACAGAATGAAGGTCACACGAAGGTCTAAAGAAATATTTCTAGACTGAGAGACAGAATGAAGGTCACACGAAGGTCTAAAGAAATATTTCTAGACTGAGAGACAGAATGAAGGTCACACGAAGGTCTAAAGAAATATTTCTAGACTGAGAAACAGAATGAAGGTCACACGAAGGTCTAAAGAAATATTTCTAGACTGAGAAACAGAATGAAGGTCACACGAAGGTCTAAAGAAATATTTCTAGACTGAGAAACAGAATGAAGGTCACACGAAGGTCTAAAGAATGATTTCTAGAATGAGAGACAGAATGAAGGTCACACGAAGGTCTAAAGAAATATTTCTAGACTGAGAGACAGAATGAAGGTCACACGAAGGTCTAAAGAAATATTTCTAGACTGACAGACAGAATGAAGGTCACACGAAGGTCTAAAGAAATATTTCTAGACTGACAGACAGAATGAAGGTCACACGAAGGTCTAAAGAAATATTTCTAGGCTGTGAGACAGAATGAAGGTCACACGAAGGTCTAAAGAAATATCTCTAGACTGAGAGACAGAATGAAGGTCACACGAAGGTCTAAAGAAATATTTCTAGAATGAGAGACAGAATGAAGGTCACACGAAGGTCTAAAGAATTATTTCTTGACTGAGAAGCAGAATAAAGGTCGCACGAAGGTCTAAAGAAATATTTCTTGACTGAGAGACAGAATGAAGGTCACACGAAGGTCTAAAGAAATATTTCTAGGCTGTGAGACAATCAGAAGACAAGAAAACTCGAAGCGAGGGGAGGGGAGGGACTATAAGTGTAAGCCTAGAGGACAACATAAATATACATGAATCCTTGGGCAACTCATTGGAGAGTACAATTGAAGTCAAAGGGCACCTGAGACAGCAGGAGAAAGGGAAAGCGCGAGATAGTTAAGTAGAGGAATAGAGATAGGAAGAGCGATCGCACAAGAAAGTATGAGAGAAAATGAGAAAGAAAGAGAGAGAGTGAGGAAAGCAGAAAGAACGAGCCAAGACTATTTAAAGAGAGATAGAAGGACATAAAAAAGGAATAAAAACATTGAAAGAAGAAGAGAAAATAATCAAAAGGAAAACACGGGGGGATGAAATGTATGTGAGAGAACGACAGACAGACAGACAGACAGACCTACACTCATCAGCCCTAAACGCAAACACGCTCAATTGGAATCTAAAGAAAAAAAACCACTAATAAGAAAGTAAGGAAGACATAAGTAAACTAGTTCGCTAAACCAGAGGCTCACAAGTCTCACTGAACTCACAAGACTAAAATTAGTAGTTGGTAGTTGCCCAGGGTAGAAGACAAACGTGTCAACTTGGTGAGTATCAATAACCTTCACCGTGCAATGGTTCACATAGATATGAGCTATCTCAGACACTGAGCAAAGGAGAAGATGCTCCTAATGACGTCATCTCTTGCCCAAATAACTACACGCAAATAAATACAATAAATAAAATACTGACAGTGACAAAGTCTGATATGGTAGCCACTAGTTCAAGTTTGTCATGATACTAAAAGAAACACTGACAGTGACAAAGTCTGACATGTAAGCCACTAGTTCAAGTTTGTCATGATACTCAAAGAAACACTGACAGTGACAAAGTCTGATATGGT
Organism: Biomphalaria glabrata; assembly: GCF_947242115.1. NCBI lineage: Eukaryota > Metazoa > Mollusca > Gastropoda > Planorbidae > Biomphalaria > Biomphalaria glabrata. Next base: position 25,612,694 of record NC_074714.1, read on the forward strand.
AGCCACTAGTTCAAGTTTGTCATGATACTAAAAGAAACACTGACAGTGACAAAGTCTGACATGTAAGCCACTAGTTCAAGTTTGTCATGATACTAAAAGAAACACTGACAGTGACAAAGTCTGACATGTTAGCCACTAGTTCAAGTTTGTCATGATACTAAAAGAAACACTGACAATGACAAAGTCTGACATGTAAGCCACTAGCTCAAGTTTGTCATGATACTCAAAGAAACACTGACAAAGACAAAGTCTGACATGTTAGCCACTAGTTCAAGTTTGTCATGATACTGAAAGAAACACTGACAATGACAAAGTCTGATATGTTAGCCACTAGTTCAAGTTTGACATGATACTCAAAATAACACTGACAATGACAAAGTCTGACATGTTAGCCACTAGCTCAAGTTTGTCATGATACTCAGAGAAACATTGACAATGACAAAGTCTGACATGTTAGCCACTAGTTCAAGTTTGTCATGATACTCAAAGAAAGTCTGACATGTGAGCCACTAGCTCAAGTTTGTCATGATACTCAAAGAAAGTCTGACATGTTAGCCACTAGCTCAGGTTTGTCATGATACTCAAAGAAAGTCTGACATGTTAGCCACTAGCTCAGGTTTGTCATGATACTCAAAGAAAGTCTGACATGTTAGCCACTAGCTCAAGTTTGTCATGATACTCAAAGAAAGTCTGACATGTTAGCCACTAGCTCGGGTTTGTCATGATACTCAAAGAAAGTCTCTTGTTACCCTAACCAGCAACTCAACTGTAACTTGGACTTACGGACTCAGTTTTTCTCTTTCGTAACTCTCTAATGTAAAGGCTTAGTTTTCTCTTCGTAAAACGCACCTCCTCTGACAAATTAGGCTGAGGCGCCACCACTGATGACTCTGAAACGACTACCAGCCCCTCACGTCATTCCTTTCAGGCCAGACGTCGGTCCGGTCTCGGTCGATGTGACGTCACTTTATGCCGCCTGCCTGGGTTCACTCCCTACTCTCTCTCTCTCTCTCCCTCCAAGTCGTTACGTCTTAAGACTGGAACTATGATGGGTCAAGCTAGATTGATGAGTTGCCCCCAGGACAGTCAATGTGGGGGAGTGGGGAGGGTCTATGAGACGTCGGGTGGGGGGTTTGCACCGAGGTCATAGATGGTTCTATCTGAACTTCTAGGCAGTGATTTTTTTTTCTTTTTTTTTTCTCTCACCTTCTTTGTTTCTCTCTCCCCCTCTCTCTCTCTTTCTCTTTTCCTAGATTGTATGTTCTGTTTTCGAAAGATTCCCCCAAAACAAAAGGAGCTAAAGCTCAGACTGGTTCTTGGTATCAAGAGCTCATCTGTCCATCTCCACCAGGCTTTAATAATATAAGGCCTTGTGGTATATAACATTGAGAACATTTCAATGTAAAGAACTTATTCCTGCCTTCTACAGTAGAAGAGAAAGCATATATAGTTTTATTTCATTATTAGTATTGATTGCTAGTTAAATGACTTATTACTGGGTCAAAATACACATAATTAGGGTATTCTCTCTCTCTCTCTCTCTCTCTTTCTCTCTCTCTCTGTCTGCGTGTGTGTGTGTGTATGTCTCTCTCTCTCTCTCTCTCTTTCTCTCTCTCTGTCTGTGTGTGTGTGTGTATGTCTCTCTCTCTCTGTCTGTCTGTGTGTGTGTGTATGTCTCTCTCTCTCTCTCTCTGTCTGTGTGTGTGTGTGTGTGTATGTCTCTCTCTCTCTCTCTCTGTCTGTCTGTGTATGTGTGTATGTCTCTCTCTCTATCTCTCTGTCTGTGTGTGTGTGTGTGTATGTCTCTCTCTCTCTGTCTGTGTGTGTGTATGTCTCTCTCTCTCTCTCTGTCTGTCTGTGTGTGTGTGTGTATGTCTCTCTCTCTCTCTCTGTCTGTCTGTGTGTGTGTGTGTGTGTATGTCTCTCTCTCTCTCTCTGTGTCTGTGTGTGTGTATGTCTCTCTCTCTCTCTCTGTCTGTGTGTGTGTGTGTGTGTATATCTCTCTCTGTGTGTGTGTGTGTATGTCTCTCTCTCTCTCTGTCTGTCTGTGTGTGTGTGTGTATGTCTCTCTCTCTCTCTCTCTGTGTGTGTGTGTGTGTATGTCTCTCTCTCTCTCTGTCTGTCTGTGTGTGTGTGTGTGTGTGTATGTCTCTCTCCCTCTCTGTGTGTGTGTGTGTGTATGTCTCTCTCTCTCTCTGTCTGTCTGTGTGTGTGTGTGTGTGTGTATGTCTCTCTATCTCTCTCTCTTGTCTCTCTTCTATCCATACAAAAAGCGTGTAATTCCCCACCTCACACAAACGACTTCTTAACATTTCCTTAATTAAAAATTGAAATGCATAATTTTCTAATAGGGTTTGTTGCTGAACATAAAAATTATATATGTGTCAGACGCGAATAGCCCAATTTTCAGTAAAAGAAATTACAAAAAGTCATTTCTCTATAGAAGAAGTTACGAATGCTATATAAAATACAACCACAGACCTATATATACTACAATAAATATAGGTTTTTGATTGCTAGTAACGATTTATTTAGGTAGGTGCTGTTTTACTATTACATACCAAGTAATAGACTTTAGAAAAACCCAGGTTTGTTTCTTGTGCAACGCTATTAGCTAACACCTCATATCATCTCTCCATTAGTATATTTAGATCTATAATCAAATTCTAGTCTAGATCTATATATAAAAAACTAATAGATCTAGTAATAGTATAGGTTCTATCTTGAGACTAGATTGCCCAGTCTTTTTATTAGAAAAAAGTCTAGATATTAATAAAGACTAAAGTTTTTTAATTATTAGATATAGACATAAGACATAGATCTAATAATACTGTAATACGTTTACTATACTCTATACTTAATCTACTAAACTAGAGATTTATCTATAGATCTATCTATAATCTAGTCAATCTAGATCTATACAATATTCATTATAATACTTCTACTTATAATGACTTATTTAATAAGTTAGTACTTATACTAGAGCTATTATAGTTTATTAATAGATTTACTTTTCAATGCCTAGACCTAATAATAAAATTGCGAATGATGTCTATAACAACTGATTATTTTTTTTTATAATAATAGGTCTACTAAATCTAGGTCTAGACTCTACTTAAATCTAGTCTAAAATAATGACTGTCTAAGACTCTAGATGATTGAGAAGCTCACATAGAGGTGTTTTTAATAATACGGCATGTCGGCTGAAAGTATATAAGGTGCTTTTTTTTTTTGTAAAAATAAAAAAGAGGCCGGCTCCGGTACTCAGTGATTGATTGCCTAACTTTCAACTAATAATAAATTAACGTTGAATTACAAGAAAAGTAATCATTTTTCCCGACATTGAAAAAAGGTGCCGGTATTCCGTACCGGTGCGTACCGTCACAAAAATATATGTATATCTCAATCTTCTTTCATTTACTTTTTTTTGCGGGGTTATTGCTAGTTAGTACATTGATACCGGATCGATTTAAATAGGGCCTAAGTATACAAGCAGGATTTCGAGCATTGGATAAATTTATTTTTTAAGTACAAAGTTTTATGGAAGAGGCAATATATTAGTTGTTTGAAGTTTGTAACTTCTTAAATTCAGGCTAAAAATATCGAAGCCTACATTTTTACACTCATTTCTAAACAATTAGAAGAGATGGACTGACTCATAGTGTAGCTTGTGTACATCTGCAAAAACATAAACTCAATTAGACTTTCAAAACTATTAAAAGAAAAACTTAGTGATTATTTTTACTGTATAATTCTATTATTATTCCTTTTTAGAATTAGGATATAAACAAAAATTTGCCATATGACTTTATCTAACAGAAAAAAATTAAACTTACATCTATTAATGCGGTTATTTATAGTTACCTAGTAATATAAAATATATTGAACTAACACGTACATTCATCATAATGCAGCCATGCGATTTTTCGTTTATAAACATAGCATTATTTAGGACCAATATTTTACAAAGGCTGCTTGGAGAAATCAGGTTTACCCATTAGGAGAAAAACGACCCCTTTACTCAAGAAAAGTTTAAGAAACTAGAACACACAAAGAAACAGTGACATTGATAACAAAATAATATTCAAAATTGATTAGAGTAACACCTTTTTAAGTAATCATTTAAAATTTAAAATCACTACAATTTTTTTCAACAATTATTTTGTGTATGAAATTGTGTATCGGAAAATGCCGGGTACATGAAATAAGCTAGTCCTAAAAAAACAACACAGATCTTGGGTAAAATACTCATCAAATAAAGTACTGTAAATGTGTAGTTTCACGCGCTAGTTTCAGGTCTTTTCTTTTTATAGCCTCTATCGGGTTATATCCCAACTACCCGTATTTTTGTGCAGAATTTTTTTCTCTATCAGGTACACTTAAAATTATAGCATTATAATGTCAGTTTATTTTAAAAAGAGAACTGAAAAATACAAAGATATATAGGGAAAAAAGCGACTTCCGGCCCAATACTTTTTAATCAAAGAAACGAAACGGACTAGTCCAACAAACCCTATTGGAATATTTAATCCCACAATTTATATTATCCATTCATCTGAATGTATCATACTCCAGTTTGAATCATTCACCAGTTTGAATCATTCACCAGTTTGAATGAACTCATATTAGGTTCCTAGTAGGAATGTATCATCTTTTAATTAAATTGTGGTATCATTCCCAAGTTAAAGGTAACATTCCCCAGTTAAAGGTAACATTCCCCAGTTAAAGGTAACATTCCCAAGTTAAAGGTAACATTCCCAAGTAAAATCATTTTTAACTTTTGAAAGCCCATAATCAATAAACAATATTGCAATTAGATTTTGGTCTTATATGTTTGTTCCAAACACAGACAAGTCGTTTCTCAGACCTAACACATAGATCTACTTACAAATGTTTGACTAGAACTTGATGTCTACGTCTATAGCAAGAGTATCAAGATCAAAATGACCAACTTTAAATAAAAGCATTATTTTAATTTGCTTCATTTTGAAGGTTTTAAAATATACTCTGATCATAGCCTTATACAGATTAAAGTCTAGATCTACAAAAACAACAAGATTGAAGCGATGTTAAGGTGTCAGCCCAATTATTTCCATAAAAGTTATCAACGAAAATAGAATTAGTTTTTGGTTTTCTCTTTATGAAGTACAGATTGACAATATGTTGCACTTTTTAAAATAGAAATATACAGGTCATAGAAATATACGGGTCATAGCTCCATTCATATTTGTATCCTTTTGATTTGAGCGCATTCAAAGTGCCTTACCTCTAGTCTCTATATTTCTCTATTATTATGATGGCAGCCTAAATGTGTCAGAAACAAATAAATGTGTATGTGTGTGGGAAACGAATAGAAAATAAAATGGTTCTTATAACTCTAAATACTTGTGAATTATAACACTAAAAAGTGAGCAAGACAAGAAACATAGGCAGAACTATGGGTTGAGAATCACTGGATTAGAATATTGTTCCATCAGATCAACGGAAAATCTTCTAATACCATCGGATAGCCTCGGCTGCCATCTTGAATGGACGTGTACCCGTCTCTGATTGAAGAGAGGATTTCAGCTCTAGGATTATCTTGTAAGGTCCTGTTTTCTAAAACACCCCAAACGTCTTGATATCTCCCAGGACGCCCTCCCCCACACATCTATTTCTTTTCTATCTGCTTTTAGAGTAGTGATCATTTTTTTTTTGATCTGGAAGAATTGGGAAACTAATACAAATAGAGGAATATTGCAATGAGAAAACCTTTCTTTCTCTCTCTTTCTCAATGTATTTCTCTCTTTCTTGCTCTTTTACTATGTTTCTCTCTTTTTCTATCTCTTTCTCTCTCATTCTCGCTCTCTTCATCTGTTTATCACTAATTTCCTATTCCATGTATATTGATATATCTAATATATGAAGCAAATTGTAAGGGATATGTTTGTATGAATGTAAGTGTGACCCGAATAATAATCAAAACCGTTTGACCAATCTTGATAATCTTGGCATAAATGTTCCTTAGATACCACAATAATAACCCAAATAAAATAGCCCAACTTTATGAACGCAATTGAAGTTACTTCATCTAGGAGGAGTAGCCATTTTAATAGCTGCATTCATAATATCGCGCGTATCAAATAAGAATGAAGGGTCACACAGCAAAATGTAAAGGTGTAAAATTAATGAACATGTTGACCCATAAAAAAACAACAACATTTATTATTCAGTTTACTTTCCCATGTTTTTTTTCAAAAATACACAAAAATTGCACACTAGCTTTAATCATAAGTCTTTATTTCAGAGTTATTTGAATCCAAACCTTGATGTCTGAAGGTACATGTTGATAGATCTAGGTCTCGAATCCAAACCTTGATGTCTGAAGGTACACATGTTGATAGATCTAGGTCTTGAATCCAAACCTTGATGTCTGAAGTTACATGTAGATAGATCTAGGTCTTGAATCCAAACCTTGATGTCTGAAGGTACATGTTGATAGATCTAGGTCTTGAATCCAAACCTTGATGTCTGAAGGTACATGTTGATAGATCTAGGTCTTGAATCCAAACCTTGATGTCTGAAGTTACATGTAGATAGATCTAGGTCTCGACTACCGATGGTGGATTTGTCTTTAGATGTAGCACTAAAGTATTTAGTCAGTGATCACAACGGCTTGTATATCTCTTACATTCTACATCTAATACGTTTTTAAAAAGTACAGTTTCTCATTTGCTTTAATTTTTAATAGTTAAGTATTGCTATTTACTTACAAATACAATCTAATCACACAACATCTAATTGAATTTTTGTGTGAAGCCTACAAGACTTAGGTCAGTGACATAGGCCTACTTTCTATCAGCTGCTTAGCACATCTGACGATCTTTTATTTGACAGATCGAGAAGGTAAATGTCTGTGGGTTTTGAGCATGTACTAATAAATAATTCTGCATTAATAAGTTTATAGTACGCTCCCAGTGGCTCCCACTCAGCTAAACGAAACGTATCAATAGTTTTAGGCTCTAATTAACCTAATTTCAACAAATGAATCTAATTTAATTTGCGTCTAAGACTTTATTAGGTTTGCTTTATTTCATAGAATTTTAAATGTACGCGGCTACTACTATATAATACCACTCTAGTCTTTATTTTGGATTTTGTAGACCCCTCCGTTTCGATGTAGGTCGACTCGAGTTCGAAGTGTTAGTCATTGTGGACTATGGCATAAAAAGACGTACATCCTACATCTAAATTTATATTCAAAAAAAAACATTTTAGGTTCATGCGTGAGTTGTACTAACAAACATTGTATTTGTATTTGTCTTATTTCCAATGCACTAGATGAGTGATTTACACTCTAAATATATATACATACACACATATCTATGTTGACTGAATACCTTCTATACCTAGCATTAGACAATTCTCTTGTGACAGCGTAATAAATAACTAAAAGAATAAAATAAACCGTGTGTGTATTGATCGCTATCCATTATTTGTCAACAAACAAACAACCAATCAGATGGAATTAAAGCGATTTAGATTTAGTCTGAACAGCACCCTGGGAAATGTAGTGCACAAAGTAATGCACTCATAGTGAACAGAAAAGTGAACAGAAAAGTGAACAGAAAAGTGAACAGAAAAGTGAACAGAAAAGTGAACAGAAAAGTGAACAGAAAAGTGAACAGAAAAGTGAACAGAAAAGTGAACAGAAAAGTGAACAGAAAAGTGAACAGAAAAGTGAACAGAAAGTGAACAGAAAAGTGAACAGAAAAGTGAACAGAAAAGTGAACAGAAAAGTGAACAGAAAAGTGAACAGAAAAGTGAACAGAAAAGTGAACAGAAAAGTGAACAGAAAAGTGAACAGAAAGTGAACAGAAAAGTGAACAGAAAAGTGAACAGAAAAGTGAACAGAAAAGTGAACAGAAAAGTGAACAGAAAAGTGAACAGAAAAGTGAACAGAAAAGTGAACAGAAAAGTGAACAGAAAAGTGAACAAAGGTTTTCACCGAAATATTCTCTTAATAAGAGAGAGAAAAGCTTAAACAGAGACAAATGTCATTACATCAGGAACTTAGGCTGTATGAATTTGGATTGTATGAATTTGGATTGTATGAATTTGGATTGTATAAATTTGGAATATATGAATTTGGATTGTATAAATGTGGATTCTATGAATTTAGGTTGTATAAATTTGGGTTGTATAAATTTGGATTGTATGAATTTGGGTTACATTAACTTGGGAATCACTACAAGATGAAACTAAAAATTACTACAAGATAAAAGCAAGAATTACAAGATTATTGTGAGAATCATTACAAGAAGAAAGTATGATACGAGGAGAGAAAGAGAGAGATGAAGATAGAGAGAGAGAGAATGAGAGAGAGAGAGATAAAATAGACGTGGGGAAGTGAAAGTATTTCAAGAAAGATGTCTAGTGAAAAGGTTAGGTAAATAAGTCAGAAAGATGTCTAGTGAAAAGGTTAGGGTAAATAAGTCAGAAAGATGTCTAGTGAAAAGGTTAGGGTAAATAAGTCAGAAAGATGTCTAGTGAAAAGGTTAGGTAAATAAGTCAGTAAGATGTCTAGTGAAAAGGTTAGGTAAATAAGTCAGAAAGATGTCTAGCGAAAAGGTTAAGGTAAATAAGTCAGTAAGATGTCTAGTGAAAAGGTTAGGTAAATAAGTCAGAAAGATGTCTAGTGAAAAGGTTAGGTAAATAAGTCAGAAAGATGTCTAGTGAAAAGGTTAGGTAAATAAGTCAGAAAGATGTCTAGTGAAAAGGTTAGGTAAATAAGTCAGTAAGATGCCTAGTGAAAAGGTTAGGTAAATAAGTCAGTAAGATGTCTAGTGAAAAGGTTAGATAAATAAGTCAGAAAGATGTCTAGTGAAAAGGTTAGGGTAAATAAGTCAGAAAGAAGCAAGCAATGAGACAAGAAGACATTCAAGTTCTGGAGATAAAGAAAAAGAATGAGAAAAGGAAAGAAGAATTTAATCAGAAAAGTAACAAGCAAAATATAAATAAAAAAAACTTTTAAAAAAAGCTTATCTAAAGGGAAGAACTCCGTCCTTACAACTAAATCTCCCGATAATGTACACGTTTTTTCCCTTATTCGATATCAAACAAGATAATTAACTACCAATAATTAATTGAATTATTAAATATTTTAGTTTATTCATTCAAGTTTAGTTAGGTACACTAAATAATTGTTTAAAGTATCAACTTGATAGGAGAATGCGAGAGGAAGAAATAGCGTTAACAATTATTTAAGGTGACTAAACCCAACAAATTTAGCCATATCTATTAATACTGAAATATTAGTTTCCATTGTAGCTATTAAATAAAATAATGAATAACCAAATAATTAATTGTCAAGTTGTTTTCTTTTTATTGATTGATTCATGTCTTGTCTATGTCAATGGAAACATTATGCGAAGTTTCAACTTGATCCGAGAAAAGATGTAAGAGCAATAACGTGTACACACTTTTTACCAGACAGACAGACAGACAGAGTGAGTTGATATCAGCTTTGTACTGACTAGAAACTGAAACTAAACATGAACTACCTTCACTGCCACTCCAAGACTTTATTGTCCTATCAGTCCAATGTGACAGTTCCGTGTGCCACATGAACTGCTGGATGTCAATAGGTGACAATTACCTCTGCGTGGGCGTAGTGTGAGCCACGTATCTTTGGAACGTAAGTAACAAAACACTCTATTTCTTGCCCTTTTACATCTGTGTCTTCAAGTGGGCAACAATCAATGCTCTAGAACTCTGCTCTGTTCACATCTAGTGTACGCAGTGTTGTCAGCAGAAAGATATGAATAGAGCTGTAGAAAGTAAGCACAAACACAGACTTCTGGCGATGTGACATAACCCTTAAAACTCTGGGTACAGCAGAAACCACTGTATACAATAATGACCCAGGTCTGCATTTAAACAGATGCACCCAATGGGACCGGAGGATGGAGGCCTAAAGGGTCGCTAGCAATAGTGGTAAGGTTCGTAAGCGTGGTCGAGAGGCTAAGTACGCTTGAACTTGGCTTGGCTGCCTATGAAGGGGGTTCGAGGTTCGACACGCGGAGTTGTGTTTACTGAGCGCCTAAAGGCAGCACGGAAAAACCTTCTCCTAGATACCCCCTCTTCCCACTGGTCCACAAATGAGATTGGACCAAAGCGCTCTGAGCATGCCATAAGCATGAAAGTAGCGCTATATAAAAGCCATAATTTAATATATTGTAAAAGATTTTGTAATATTCTCTTTTAAAAGAGCTCAAAGAGCGTCGTGATTTTCTCTTGCCTTCACTTTTACTTAAAGTGTAATACTAACACGTTTGGTGTATAAGGTATTATTTTATACCCATCCATCCGTTTATCCCATTAATCCATTATATGGCTCTCACTTTTGTGGACTGGGCTGTATAGTCTACACCTGTTTTGACAACCAGTCATGTTCTGTATAATGAACATCGTACATATCTATATATACAAATATTCACCATTACTAGTAATTAAAGTCAAACATTTGTCCTATATTAACCTAAATGTTCAGTTATCAATTATTGATTTCTTATAAATACCCGGTTTTATACATCTGACAATGCCATACAGATTTGTTCAGATTGAGCAATACTTTCCTGAGCCTTTCAGATATTAATAAAACAAACAACAAGCCTTCTATCTCTTGCATTGCTCGGGGCAATCACAAAGCTAATTTCACTGTCATTTTATTACAATCTCCTTCACCATGAATTCTTTCCCTTAGATTATATTTTTTCTTCTATATTTTCAGCCAATAGGCTTTATTTTTCTCCCTGCCAAGACGTCTGTGAGCTGGAGGGAATCCAGTTTAAAAAGATGCATTTGACATCATTTAGATTTAGCCTTATACTTTTTCAAAATTATAGATTTTTGAAGGAGAGATTTTGAAGTTTTGTGAAATTTGTTTAAGGGAAAAAATCAATAAATAATTTGGTGAAAGATTCGTTCAGAATATATTTGTTCTTATCTCGTTTTGTTTTCTTCTTCATCACGTGCTCAAGCAGTTTGTGTGTCTGATTCAAGCAGTTTGTGTGTCTGATTCAAGCAGTTTGTGTGTCTGATTCAAGCAGTTTGTGTGTCTGATTCAAGCAGTTTGTGTGTCTGATTCAAGCAGTGTGTGTGTCTGATTCAAGCAGTTTGTGTGTCTGATTCAAGCAGTGTGTGTGTCTGATTCAAGCAGTTTGTGTGTCTGATTCAAGCAGTTTGTGTGTCTGATTCAAGCAGTTTGTGTGTCTGATTCAAGCAGTTTGTGTGTCTGATTCAAGCAGTTTGTGTGTCTGATTCAAGCAGTTTGTGTGTCTGATTCAAGCAGTTTGTGTGTCTGATTCAAGCAGTTTGTGTGTCTGAGACAGGAGGCTGTAAGTCAGTATATAACTTGTTAAATACACCTAACCTCTGGATTAATGGAGGAAGAAATTATAATCTCTCAAAAGGCTGCCTGGTCGTGCTGTTTGCGCGCTGGTCTGTCGTTCAGATTTATCGATGTTCAAACCGTGCCCGCTCCCATCCCCCGACGTCCTGAGCGAGGTTTAAACTAGGAAGTAAACATCCGAAACATGTCCAACATTTCACAGTAGATGTTCACTTTTAGATTTGAATGGATTTTTTACATGCAATTTTTACAATTATGCTCAGTTAGAGACTTCATTTAAATAATATCACAGTAGTTCGTTTTCTTCATGGCTTATAAATTAATGTTGCTTATAGTTCATTTTACAATAGGTTACATTAGTCTATGACTGTCTTATTTCGTAACTGTCTGGTTACACTAGTCAGCGACTGTCTTTTCGGCAATTAATTTGTTACACTAGTCTGTGACTGTCTTATTTGGTAACTAAATTTTTACATTAGTCTTATCGGACTATTAAAAACCAGCTATTGGTTTCAGAATAAGGTAGATGAAAAGCATTAGTCTAAGTTGTAATAAACAGTGTTACCGTAACTACATCCGAGAGCAAAACAAAGCAGCGCCATTCATTTTTAGTTGTATATAGAATGCTTACACTTCTCAAAAAAATGACTGACTACTGGAAGAGACCCAATGGTAGCACCAAGATACATGAAGACCCAATGGTAGCACCAAGATACATGAAGACCCAATTGTAGCACCAAGATACATGAAGTCCCAATGGTAGCACCAAGATACATGAAGACCCAATGGTAGCACCAAGATACATGAAGACCCAATGGTAGCACCAAGATACATGAAGACCCAATTGTAGCACCAAGATACATGAAGTCCCAATGGTAGCACCAAGATACATGAAGACCCAATGGTAGCACCAAGATACATGAAGACCCAATGATAGCACCAAGATACATGAAGACCCAATGGTTGCACCAAGATACACGAAGACCCAATGATAGCACCAAGATACATGAAGACCCAATGGTTGCACCAAGATACACGAAGACCCAATGGTAGCACCAAGATACATGAAGACCCAATGGTTGCACCAAGATACATGAAGACCCAATGATAGCACCAAGATACATGAAGACCCAATGGTAGCACCAAGATACATGAAGACCCAATAGTTGCACCAAGATACATGAAGACCCAATGGTAGCATCAAGATACATGAAGACCCAATAGTTGCACCAAGATACATGAAGACCCAGTGGTAGCACCAAGATACATGAAGACCCAATGGTAGCACCAAGATACATGAAGACCCAATAAATGCACCAAGATACATGAAGACGCAATGGTAGCACCAAGATACATGAAGACCCAATGGTTGCACCAAGATACATGAAGACCCAGTGGTAGCACCAAGATACATGAAGACCCAATGGTTGCACCAAGATACATGAAGACCCAGTGGTAGCACCAAGATACATAAAGACCCAATGATTGCACCAAGATACATGAAGACCCAGTGGTAGCACCAAGATACATAAAGACCCAATGGTTGCACCAAGATACATGAAGACCCAGTGGTAGCACCAAGATACATAAAGACCCAATGGTTGCATCAAGATACATGAGGACCTAATGGTAGCACCAAGATACATGAAGACCCAATAAATGCACCAAGATACATGAAGACGCAATGGTAGCACCAAGATACATGAAGACCCAAAAGTTGCACCAAGATACATGAAGACCCAATGGTAGCACCAAGATACATGAAGACCCAATGGTAGCACCAAGATACATGAAGACCCAATCAATTACAAGAACTTGTATTAGAAAACATCTTTGTATTTACTGGCTGTATGACTTGATAGTGTTTCAAAATGTTGTTGTTTTTTTACAAAGCTAATAACTTCTCCATCTGTCTGTCAATGTCTGAACATTTTTTTCCTCCCATTTCCAACTGGATCAATTATTTATTGAACCATTCAAGACATGGATCACTCAAAAAAAGTTTTTAACATTAACCGATTAGTTAATTAATTATTGGTGATTAATTATTTTGCTTGATATTGAAATAAGTAGAGTAAAATATAGCCTACTTAATGAGAGATGTGGCTGTATATATGGATTTAATCCCTTTACTACGTTCTGACACGTTTGTCTCCCACTTCCTGTTCTTGGATCAAGTTGAACTTTGGCAGAATTATTCAGACACGAGTCTATTCAAAAAATTAACCAATCAGTTAATCAGATATTACCAATTAATTAATTTTTTCTTCTATATAGCAGAAATGGAGGAAATCCTGAAATTTTCAGGTAAATTGCAGAAATTAGCGGTTCTTGCTTTGCTACAAGCTTTGTTTTTACAAAGTTTTTTTTATTCCATGTTAATTCTAGAAACATAACAATTATAACAAAATAAATGTTTCACAATTTAAAATGATATTCAAAATGAAAAGAAGACTTTGTCTTGTGTGCTCAGACAAGACAACTGTTCCAAATAAACATAGACAAAAAAAAAACGTAGTCAAGGAGAGTTTGAGAATTAAAAAGAACTATCCAACGCGCTCTCTGAAATGTTTGCTACTCAAGGACCAACTCAGACATTGGTGGTCCAATTCAAAGTTGAGTGATAGTGTTCACTATCTAAAATACATGAGTCCATTCTGTTAGAAGACAATAGAGAGCTGGTTAGAAAAAGACAAGAAGGCCTACTTCAGCTCAGATCTATTAGCTCTGCCATGCTGCACTCACACAGCCTATTTCACTTCAGAGAATGTTACATGAGAAATAATGTTAGAGTAGGAGAGGGGAGAATATGGTGGAAAGAGAGAATCTGTTAGAAAAGAGAATAAATTAGAAAAGTGTGTAAAAAAGAAAATATGTTTAGAAAAGAGAATATGTTTAGAAAAGAGAAAATGTTTAGAAAAGAGAATATGTTTAGAAAAGAGAATATGTTTAGAAAAAAAGAGAAAATATTTAGAAAAGAGAATATGTTAAAAAAGAGAATATGTTTAGAAAAAAAGAGAAAATATTTAGAAAAGAGAATATGTTTAGAAAAGAGAAAATATTTAGAAAAGAGAATATGTTTAGAAAAGAGAATATGTTTAGAAAAAAGAGAAAATATTTAGAAAAGAGAATATGTTAGAAAAGAGAATATGTTTAGAAAAGAGAATATGTTTAGAAAAGAGAAAATATTTAGAAAAAAGAATATGTTAGAAAAGAGAATATGTTTAGAAAAGAGAATATGTTTAGAAAAAAAGAGAAAATATTTAGAAAAGAGAATATGTTAGAAAAGAGAATATGTTTAGAAAAGAGAATATGTTTAGAAAAAAAAAGAGAAAATATTTAGAAAAGAGAATATGTTTAGAAAAGAGAATATGTTAGAAAAGAGAATATGTTTAGAAAAGATAATATGTTTAGAAAAGATAAAATATTTAGAAAAGAGAATATGTTTAGAAAAGAGAATATGTTTAGAAAAGAGAATATGTTTGAGTATGTTTCAGATTCAAAAAATGGTATAATCTATTTTCAGACACTTCCTAAAACTACGTTCAGCTCTAATTCTATGTCCTGACCATGTTTAGATAGATCCAAAACAAAATATGTTCAACATAGCTCTCAACAGCAAGCTATGTAAGTTCATTCAATACTCCACACTCTAGTCATGTGCATGCAACTACGGAGACAGAATTCTTGAGCAAACAATTTCATTGGGTCATTACGAGATACCGACACATTAGATATGTGTTAGAACGGTATTGATTACCTGGCATAGTCAACATTGTGCTTCTGCTGCAGCTAACTCGAAGGAGTCGACATTGTGCTTCTGCTGCAGCTAACTCGAACGAGTCGACATTGTGCTTCTGCTGCAGCTAGCTCGAACGAGTCGAATTTTTGCTTCTGCTGCAGCTAGCTCGAAGGAGTCGACTTTTTGCTTCTGCTGCAGCTAGCTCGAAGGAGTCGACATTGTGCTTCTGCTGCAGTTAGCTCGAACGAGTCGACTTTTTGCTTCTGCTGCAGATAGCTCGAAGGAGTCGACTTTTTTCTTCTGCTGCAGCTAGCTCGAACGAGTCGACATTTTGCTTCTGCTGCAGCTAGCTCGAACGAGTCGACATTTTGCTTCTGCTGCAGCTAGCTCCAACGAGTCGACATTTTGCTTCTGCTGCAGCTAGCTCGAAGGAGTCGACTTTTTGCTTCTGCTGCAGCTAGCTCGAACGAGTCGACATTTTGCTTCTGCTGCAGCTAACTCGAACGAGTCGACATTGTGCTTCTGCTGCAGCTAGCTCGAACGAGTCGACATTTTGCTTCTGCTGCAGCTAGCTCGAACGAGTCGACATTTTGCTTCTGCTGCAGCTAGCTCCAACGAGTCGACATTTTGCTTCTGCTGCAGCTAGCTCGAAAGAGTCGACTTTTTGCTTCTGCTGCAGCTAGCTCGAACGAGTCGACATTTTGCTTCTGCTGCAGCTAACTCGAACGAGTCGACATTTTGCTTCTGCTGCAGCTAGCTCCAACGAGTCGACATTTTGCTTCTGCTGCAGCTAGCTCGAAGGAGTCGACTTTTTGCTTCTGCTGCAGCTAGCTCGAACGAGTCGACATTTTGCTTCTGCTGCAGCTAACTCGAACGAGTCGACATTGTGCTTCTGCTGCAGCTAGCTCGAACGAGTCGACATTTTGCTTCTGCTGCAGCTAGCTCGAACGAGTCGACATTTTGCTTCTGCTGCAGCTAGCTCGAACGAGTCAACATTTTGCTTCTGCTGCAGCTAGCTCGAACGAGTCGACATTTTGCTTCTGCTGCAGCTAGCTCCAACGAGTCGACATTTTGCTTCTGCTGCAGCTAGCTCGAAGGAGTCGACTTTTTGCTTCTGCTGCAGATAGCTCGAACGAGTCGACTTTTTGCTTCTGCTGCAGCTAACTCGAACGAGTCGACATTGTGCTTCTGCTGCAGCTAGCTCGAACGAGTCGACATTTTGCTTCTGCTGCAGCTAGCTCGAACGAGTCGACATTTTGCTTCTGCTGCAGCTAGCTCGAACGAGTCGACATTTTTCTTCTGCTGCAGCTAGCTCGATAGAGTCGACATTGTGCTTCTGCTGCAGCTAGCTCGAACGAGTCGACTTTTTGCTTCTGCTGAGGCTAGCTCGAAGGAGTCGACATTTTGCTTCTGCTGCAGCTAGCTCGAACGAGTCGACATTTTGCTTCTGCTGCAGCTAGCTCGAACGAGTCGACATTTTGCTTCTGCTGCAGCTAGCTCGAACGAGTCGACATTTTGCTTCTGCTGCAGCTAGCTCGAACGAGTCGACATTTTGCTTCTGCTGCAGCTAGCTCGAACGAGTCGACATTTTGCTTCTGCTGCAGCTAACTCGAACGAGTCGACATTGTGCTTCTGCTGCAGCTAGCTCGAACGAGTCGACATTTTGCTTCTGCTGCAGCTAGCTCGAACGAGTCGACATTTTGCTTCTGCTGCAGCTAGCTCGAACGAGTCGACATTTTTCTTCTGCTGCAGCTAGTTCGAACGAGTCGACATTTTGCTTCTGCTGCAGCTAGCTCGAACGAGTCGACATTTTTCTTCTGCTGCAGCTAGCTCGAAGGAGTCGACATTTTGCTTCTGCTGCAGCTAGTTCGAACGAGTCGACATTTTGCTTCTGCTGAGGCTAGCTCGAAGGAGTCGACATTTTGCTTCTGCTGCAGCTAGCTCGAACGAGTCGACATTTTGCTTTTGCTGCAGCTAGCTCGAACGAGTCGACATTTTGCTTCTGCTGCAGCTAGCTCGAACGAGTCGACATTTTGCTTCTGCTGCAGCTAGCTCGAACGAGTCGACATTTTGCTTCTGCTGCAGCTAGCTCGAACGAGTCGACATTTTGCTTCTGCTGCAGCTAGCTCGAACGAGTCGACATTTTGCTTCTGCTGCAGCTAGCTCGAACGAGTCGACATTTTTCTTCTGCTGCAGCTAGCTCGAAGGAGTCGACTTTTTGCTTCTGCTGCAGCTAGCTCGAACGAGTCGACATTTTGCTTCTGCTGCAGCTAACTCGAAGGAGTCGACATTGTGCTTCTGCTGCAGCTAACTCGAACGAGTCGACATTGTGCTTCTGCTGCAGCTAGCTCGAACGAGTCGAATTTTTGCTTCTGCTGCAGCTAGCTCGAAGGAGTCGACTTTTTGCTTCTGCTGCAGCTAGCTCGAAGGAGTCGACATTGTGCTTCTGCTGCAGTTAGCTCGAACGAGTCGACTTTTTGCTTCTGCTGCAGATAGCTCGAAGGAGTCGACTTTTTTCTTCTGCTGCAGCTAGCTCGAACGAGTCGACATTTTGCTTCTGCTGCAGCTAGCTCGAACGAGTCGACATTTTGCTTCTGCTGCAGCTAGCTCCAACGAGTCGACATTTTGCTTCTGCTGCAGCTAGCTCGAAGGAGTCGACTTTTTGCTTCTGCTGCAGCTAGCTCGAACGAGTCGACATTTTGCTTCTGCTGCAGCTAACTCGAACGAGTCGACATTGTGCTTCTGCTGCAGCTAGCTCGAACGAGTCGACATTTTGCTTCTGCTGCAGCTAGCTCGAACGAGTCGACATTTTGCTTCTGCTGCAGCTAGCTCCAACGAGTCGACATTTTGCTTCTGCTGCAGCTAGCTCGAAAGAGTCGACTTTTTGCTTCTGCTGCAGCTAGCTCGAACGAGTCGACATTTTGCTTCTGCTGCAGCTAACTCGAACGAGTCGACATTTTGCTTCTGCTGCAGCTAGCTCCAACGAGTCGACATTTTGCTTCTGCTGCAGCTAGCTCGAAGGAGTCGACTTTTTGCTTCTGCTGCAGCTAGCTCGAACGAGTCGACATTTTGCTTCTGCTGCAGCTAACTCGAACGAGTCGACATTGTGCTTCTGCTGCAGCTAGCTCGAACGAGTCGACATTTTGCTTCTGCTGCAGCTAGCTCGAACGAGTCGACATTTTGCTTCTGCTGCAGCTAGCTCGAACGAGTCAACATTTTGCTTCTGCTGCAGCTAGCTCGAACGAGTCGACATTTTGCTTCTGCTGCAGCTAGCTCCAACGAGTCGACATTTTGCTTCTGCTGCAGCTAGCTCGAAGGAGTCGACTTTTTGCTTCTGCTGCAGATAGCTCGAACGAGTCGACTTTTTGCTTCTGCTGCAGCTAACTCGAACGAGTCGACATTGTGCTTCTGCTGCAGCTAGCTCGAACGAGTCGACATTTTGCTTCTGCTGCAGCTAGCTCGAACGAGTCGACATTTTGCTTCTGCTGCAGCTAGCTCGAACGAGTCGACATTTTTCTTCTGCTGCAGCTAGCTCGATAGAGTCGACATTGTGCTTCTGCTGCAGCTAGCTCGAACGAGTCGACTTTTTGCTTCTGCTGAGGCTAGCTCGAAGGAGTCGACATTTTGCTTCTGCTGCAGCTAGCTCGAACGAGTCGACATTTTGCTTCTGCTGCAGCTAGCTCGAACGAGTCGACATTTTGCTTCTGCTGCAGCTAGCTCGAACGAGTCGACATTTTGCTTCTGCTGCAGCTAGCTCGAACGAGTCGACATTTTGCTTCTGCTGCAGCTAGCTCGAACGAGTCGACATTTTGCTTCTGCTGCAGCTAACTCGAACGAGTCGACATTGTGCTTCTGCTGCAGCTAGCTCGAACGAGTCGACATTTTGCTTCTGCTGCAGCTAGCTCGAACGAGTCGACATTTTGCTTCTGCTGCAGCTAGCTCGAACGAGTCGACATTTTTCTTCTGCTGCAGCTAGTTCGAACGAGTCGACATTTTGCTTCTGCTGCAGCTAGCTCGAACGAGTCGACATTTTTCTTCTGCTGCAGCTAGCTCGAAGGAGTCGACATTTTGCTTCTGCTGCAGCTAGTTCGAACGAGTCGACATTTTGCTTCTGCTGCAGCTAGCTCGAACGAGTCGACATTTTGCTTTTGCTGCAGCTAGCTCGAACGAGTCGACATTTTGCTTCTGCTGCAGCTAGCTCGAACGAGTCGACATTTTGCTTCTGCTGCAGCTAGCTCGAACGAGTCGACATTTTGCTTCTGCTGCAGCTAGCTCGAACGAGTCGACATTTTGCTTCTGCTGCAGCTAGCTCGAACGAGTCGACATTTTGCTTCTGCTGCAGCTAGCTCGAACGAGTCGACATTTTGCTTCTGCTGCAGCTAGCTCGAACGAGTCGACATTTTGCTTCTGCTGCAGCTAGCTCGAACGAGTCGACATTTTGCTTCTGCTGCAGCTAGCTCGAACGAGTCGACATTTTGCTTCTGCTGCAGCTAGCTCGAACGAGTCGACATTTTGCTTCTGCTGCAGCTAGCTCGAACGAGTCGACATTTTTCTTCTGCTGCAGCTAGCTCGAAGGAGTCGACATTTTGCTTCTGCTGCAGCTAGTTCGAAGGAGTCGACATTTTGCTTCTGCTGCAGCTAGCTCGAACGAGTCGACATTTTGCTTCTGCTGCAGCTAGCTCGAAGGAGTCGACATTGTGCTTCTGCTGCAGCTAGCTCGAACGAGTCGACTTTTTGCTTCTGCTGCAGATAGCTCGAAGGAGTCGACTTTTTGCTTCTGCTGCAGCTAGCTCGAACGAGTCGACATTGTGCTTCTGCTGCAGCTAGCTCGAACGAGTCGACATTGTGCTTCTGCTGCAGCTAGCTCGAACGAGTCGACTTTTTGCTTCTGCTGCAGCTAACTCGAACGAGTCGACATTGTGCTTCTGCTGCAGCTAGCTCCAACGAGTCGACATTTTGCTTCTGCTGCAGCTAGCTCGAACGAGTCGACATTTTGCTTCTGCTGAGGCTAGCTCGAAGGAGTCGACATTGTGCTTCTGCTGCAGCTAGCTCGAACGAGTCGACATTTTGCTTCTGCTGCAGCTAGCTCGAACGAGTCGACATTTTGCTTCTGCTGCAGCTAGCTCGAACGAGTCGACATTTTGCTTCTGCTGCAGCTAGCTCGAACGAGTCGACATTTTGCTTCTGCTGCAGCTAGCTCGAACGAGTCGACATTTTGCTTCTGCTGCAGCTAACTCGAACGAGTCGACATTGTGCTTCTGCTGCAGCTAGCTCCAACGAGTCGACATTTTGCTTCTGCTGCAGCTAGCTCGAACGAGTCGACATTTTGCTTCTGCTGCAGCTAGCTCGAACGAGTCGACATTTTTCTTCTGCTGCAGCTAGCTCGAAGGAGTCGACATTTTGCTTCTGCTGCAGCTAGCTCGAACGAGTCGACAAATTTTCTTCTGCTGCAGCTAGCTCGAACGAGTCGACATTTTGCTTCTGCTGCAGCTAACTCGAACGAGTCGACATTGTGCTTATATTGTCAGCTAGCTCCAACGAGTCAACATTGTGCTTCTGCTGCAGCTAACTCGAACGAGTCGACATTGTGCTTATATTGTCAGCTAGCTCCAACGAGTCAACATTGTGCTTATATTGTCAGCTAGCTCCAACGAGTCAACATTGTGCTTCCAGTGTCAGCTAGCTCCAACGAGTTAACATTGTGCTTATATTGTCAGCTAGCTCCAACGAGTCAACATTGTGCTTATATTGTCAGCTAGCTCCAACGAGTCAACATTGTGCTTATATTGTCAGCTAGCTCCAACGAGTCAACATTGTGCTTATATTGTCAGCTAGCTCCAACGAGTCGACATTGTGCTTATATTGTCGGCTAGCTCCAACGAGTCGACATTGTGCTTATATTGTCGGCTAGCTCCAACGAGTCCACTTTACCAATCATCTCTGAACACTAATTTGAAGATGTCACACTAAAACTTTGTAGATCTGTTCAGTTGTAAGCTTGAGAGATATTTTAGCATTGAACTTATTCTATTTCTGAGGTGCTTCCAGCACGATTCATAATTGTCCCTCCATTCACTCTGCATTGACGTGCACTAGATTTCTTTCTCAATTCGTTACATTCATCTAGTCGCTGCAGAGCGTTTTTGTTTGAAGTTGACAGATTTTAATTTCTAAACAAACAAGCCATACATTTATTTTTAGTATTTAGTATTAATTTGAATTTTAGCTCTATATCTACATTACTATATTTTTTATTTCTTTTTACAATCGTTCTACCTCTTTTTCCCCATTCTCTCTCTCTCTCTCTCTTTCTCTCTCTTTCTCTCTCTCTCTCTCTTACTTAGTCTAATTTTATGATTCAAACATATTTGTATAAATACGTAGCAAGCGTGAAGACACACTCCAAACTCAACACATTAACGATAAAACATAAAAAATACTTTTAAAAAAAGCTTCAAGAAAGTGTCATTGTATCAATTAGTTTGAATCAGTCATGTATGAAATTAGTAGTAAATCTTGACCAAAAACAATAAATCTGTGCGTTTAGAAATATTTGTACCACTATTTCCCGCTTTTAGATTTCGGACTAGGCCTAACACTCCTATCACTTCTTTGGGAAGATGGGGGTAGGGGGACAAAGGGAGATCTGTGGATCTGTAAAGGCAACTAATTCAGTTTATACCACCCCCTCAGTCAAGTACAATTTCTTTCCCTTGTTCAAGATTAATTATAATTAATTCCCATTAGTTAATTAACTAATTGGAATTTTTGAAATTGATTCTTGTGTTGTCAGGTAAAAGAAATAATTGTGCAAAATTTCAGCTTGATCCGAGATTGGGTATCGGAGAAATAACCTGTACAAACTTTTTATCAGATAGACAGACAGAGTTGATATAAGCTCTATAAAAACGCCGAATGCTTTACGAAACAAATAAGCGAATAAATGTAATAACAACTTTGTTTTCTCCATAGATTTCTTTAATCCTTAGACGCCCACATAGCAATGTTTTAAACGTGAGAACAAGTTTCCATGTATTAAATAAAACATTGCGAGACCACTGTCCAGTTTATAAATATTGCTGGAGAATGACTGTCCAGCTCTTTTGCTTTTTATGTAAATGTTACTGTAGAAGGAATGTCTTCACATCATAAACTGCATTCGTTGCATGACTTAATTATTGGTTGCGTTTTCTCTTAACTCAAAAGCCAGACGAATAGGCTTAGCAGGAGTCAGAAGGCCTTGTGGCGTGAATTCGACTTTGGCCACGTCCCTCTTTGGTTCCGTCTGGTCATTCAGGACGACTTTCAATTTTCTGACGATGTAAACCAAAGCCTCTTTCAGTTCAAGGTAGGCCAACCTCATGCCAAGACAAATTCTTGGCCCGTGGCCAAAGCAGACAAAGGCCATCGGATCTCTCTTTTCAACCTCCTCAGGGAAAAATCTTTCTGGCCTGAACTTGTCTGGCTCAGGCCAGACCTTGGGGTCCATCAGGATGTAGAAGAATGGAACTTGGACTATTGCTCCTTTGGGTATGGTCACTCCATTGTAAGTCTTTGTCTCTTTGGCCTTCCTGGTCACAATGGGAACTGGAGGATACATGCGTAATGTTTCGTTCAGGACACACTCTGTGTACGTCAGGCTGGTCAGTTCATCTGGACTCGGAGGCACAGACTTGACTTTGGACATGATCTCCTGGTACACTGTGTCCTGGGGACAAAACGGATAATGTGAGATGTAATGTACCTTAATTGTGCAGTCTGTCATGTGAGATGTAATGTACCTTAATTGTGCAGTCTGTCATGCGAGATATAAAGTAACTTTATTGTGCAGTCTGTCATGCGAGATATAAAGTAACTTTATTGTGCAGTCTGTCATAACAAGAAAATGTCTACAACTTTTAAAGACACATCATTGTTGAGCATTGAACATTACAATGAACATTGAACATTACTCTTTGAGGTGTTTGTTCCATTAGTACATTAGAAGTAAACAATTGCTTTGAATGGAAGAATTACAATTCTAAATTGGAGAAATCTCAAAAGCGTATGTGACATGTTTTACTTTAAAACTGGCTCATTTATTGGGATATAAACCTTTTCTCTCTGCCATTGAACATAGTGAACTAGCTCAGAATACGAAGCTGTGAACCCCTTACCCTCTGTCTGTTTGAACACAGAGAACTAGCTCAGAATACGAAGCTGTGAGCCCCTTACCCTCTGTCTGTTTGAACACAGAGAACTAGCTCAGAATACGAAGCTGTGAGCCCCTTATCCCCTGTCTAGACTTGTGACTCCTTTTCATTCCGTTTCATTATTGCCAAAATGAATGGCAGAATTTTTAGAACTCGTTAAAATAGTCTTTTGTATTCACTGGGAGATTTACAGCATGATAAGTCAAACAAACGTTGTATGAAACTATCATTATGCAGTCATGTGTCAATAGGTCACTGCTACTTAGATCTACTATTGACATTACATTATAATAGAAAGGTTATTCCTTCTATTTTGTATGGGACTGTAACGAACCCCATCCCAGTAATCGACTTTGTCCAAGCGTCTCTTAGCTCTAGTGCACTTACAAGAGATTAAGGAAGACAGGAATAAAAAGACAACTTACGGGAAGAGATGGGGGAGGGGTAATCTATAAGAATGTCAAGAAAAGCATTCAAGATGGAGGACGGCGACGACGGACAACAAACTCGTATCGCGTTGTTAGAAATCGATTGAAATTTCACAACGTAATTGAGAGTAATGACTAGCAAGTAGAAACTGTTCTGATGGTCTGAATGAATCAAACATCTCAAGTCATCGAGACAGTTATAATTTTTATTAAATTCCGAGCTTTCAGTTTGCTGAGCCTCCTTTGTATAGAGCCGAGCCCGAAATGACGCCAACATTAATTGGATATTGATATTTAGCAAAGAAACAGCTTAGTTGGCATCACATCCGGTGTACTATTATTGTGAAAAAAAATTCTCTATGTTACTCCCTCTCATACACACACAGAGACAAATGCACAACCCACTATATTAAAGCTTCTCCAGCTCTAAATGTGGGGAGTAGATCAATTTTACTTCCCCCCCCCCCTTGTTTCAGTGTCAGCCACGTCTGAAGCTAAGTTGTTCAGATGTATTTTCTTCATCAGGCTGTCTGTTTCAGACCCTCTTTAAATCTAGATCTAAGCTTTTAAAGACATGAACTACTTTCCTTAAGTCTGAAAAAAATTGCCTATTTTAGTTTCCTTATGTCTGAAAAAGTAGGTTATCTTAGTTTCCTTATGTCTGAAAAGTAGATTATCTTACTTTCCTTATGTCTGAAAAAGTAGCTTATCTTAGGTTCCTTATGTCTGAAAAGTAGCTTATCTTAGTTGCCTATGTCTGAAAAGTAGCTAATCTTAGTTTCTTTATGTCTGAAAACGTAGCTTATCTTACTTTCCTTATGTCTGAAAAGTAGCCTGTCTTACTTTCCTTATGCCTTTAAAGTAGTTAATCTTAGTTTCCTTATGTATAAAAAGTAGCTTATCTTACTTTCTTTATGTCTGAAAAAGTAGCTGATTATAATTTCCTTATGTCTGAAAAGTAGCTTATCTTTGTTTCCTTATGCCTGAAAAGTAGTTAATCTTAGTTTCTTTATGTTTGAAAAGTAGCTTATCTTAGTTTCTTTATGTCTAAATAATGTATCCTCTTATCTTACTTTCCTTATGTCTGAACTTGTCTTTGAAGTCCAATAGTATTGGTTATTAACACAAGCAAATACTACCTGTATGTCTTGATGGCAAGCTAGGGAGTACAAACACATCTGAAGGGCAGTAGCAGTAGTCTCCTGTCCAGCGAATATAATCAACATAGAGTGACCCAAAATCTCTTCGTCCGTCAGTTCCTTTAACGCCTTTTTGGACTTCCATGACACCGCTGTGTCCTCCTCCTCAGTGGCTGTCTCCAAGTGGCCAGACTTCACGGCTTCATTGGCCGCTAGCAACAAGTCCAGGAAGTCAACGTGTCGCTTTCTCTCCCCTTGTCTCCTTGTCTCCCTTCTCTGAGCCACGGTCGTGTTAAGGACTGTTCGGAAGTATTCGTTGGAGCGGAGACTGACGGGGTCAAAGAGCTGCGTGTTTCGGAAGACTTTGTTACAAAGTTTGAAAGCTGTCGGGTGAATGAAGAACAAGAGTTGAACGATGAAGCGACCGAGTCCATGTGCGTTATACAAGAACTTCTTGGCGTGATCCACAAACTCAGATTCTTTCTCATCTATGAAAGAAACGTCCAGACCAAATCCAGTCTTGGCGATGACTTCACATGTGAACCGGCCAGTGGTCTCCTTGATCGGGACTGTTTCTCCGTTCTTGGCAAATCTCTCCAGATGACTGGTCAAGTTTTCTGCGGATTTCTCGATAATTTTGGCAATGAGTTTCAGCTTCCCGGAAGTGAAGGTAGGGGAGATGATCTGCCGATGTCTACGCCAGTTGCTGCCCTTGGCAAAGAAAAGCGATTCAGCGAAGGGAGAATGGGAGACTATGTCGCTTCCTCTGTCCACGAAGTTGTTAAAGTCCTTGATAAAAATGTGACGTAAGAGGTCAAAGTTGGTCGTAAACAAAGAGACTCCAAAGCGACTTCTGGTTCCAAAAGTGTCGCCATATTGGTCCAACAGACTACTCATCGACTTTCTGAAAGAAAGACAAATCAGGCAATGATATAGTCATGAGAAAATAGGTTTTTAAAAGTCACATGTACAGGACATTATTAATTCATTTTACTTTTATTGATTATATTATCAATCGATTAATTAACGTTCAGTTCTTTTAGAAATTCATTCCAGAAAACATGTCATGATGACCCATGAATCGAGAAAAACAATATCTCACTTCAATGCGTCATTAAGTTTTTGAACCAATGATAGAAGAAAATCATTGAATAATAATTAATAGAAGTTTTTTTTTTTTTTTTTTTTTTTTTATTGTTTTCTTTATTTTTAAATATCTAAAATTTACAAGATTACAAAAATTGTTAGAAAAACTGATTTGAAAAAAAAATGTCATTTGTGTTGGTCATCTTGGTCATCTTGTTTCTGGGGAATTCTGGGGAATCTCCAACATTTGTCTCTAGAAGCTAGTGATTTGTTTGATAGAAGAGTGGCGTAGAGAGGTCACCAGCTTGGAGGTTGTCATTGTCAAATAAAGGGAGAAACTTCATCGAAAGAAGAAATGTATAAAGAGAGACAGAGAAACAGAAATAAAAACAAGATTACTAAGAGAGTTTGTGTTATCCTACAAACTCAGAGGCGGCCCCCGTCTGATCCTTGTCGGATCCGCCTATTCGCAAGGAATATTCAAGACGTGATTTTATTTTGATTGTCAAAAGTAATGTTTCAAAGATTCATTTGCCGTTGTAATTTTTTTTCTGTTGTACATGTTTCGGATGTTGAAATTGAAATTCTGTATCTTGATCTAATCTATATCATTCTAAACTAGACTAGAAATTCTAGATCTAGAATCCACAATGATTTTAATTATAATACAAATATAGATCTAGTTTAAAAAATCTAGATATACTGTAAAAAATCTAGCTCTAGTTTTAAAAATCTAAATGAGATCTAA
Source organism: Biomphalaria glabrata (assembly GCF_947242115.1). Taxonomy (NCBI): domain Eukaryota; kingdom Metazoa; phylum Mollusca; class Gastropoda; family Planorbidae; genus Biomphalaria; species Biomphalaria glabrata. The sequence goes on from NC_074714.1 coordinate 25,639,421, forward strand.
ATGTAGCTTTTATGTCTTTTTAAAATACGTGTCAGATAACGAGGTTTAATAAACATTACTTTACTGAGTTGTTTTAACATTTCATTTAAAGAGTTAATTTCATATGACGTCAAAGGAAAAAAATCAACTACGTCACACGGCCTACTTAGACTAAAAATGTCTTCATCAATACGAGCCAGTTTTCGAGGGTTCATAGACATTGGTAAACCAAATTGTTTTTAGCATTACATTTTAAGAATTAATTCATATGACGTCAAAGGAAAAAAAATCCATTACGTCCAACTGGGCTAGTACAAAAAATGTCTTTATTAACACGAGAGATTTAACGAGGGTTCATAGACATTGGTGCACTGAGTTCTAATAAAATTCATCTAAAGAGAATTATAGCCGCATTTTTGTGCGTTTTGTCTGTCAGTCTGTCTGTCCTTCATGTTAATATAAAAAACAAAACTAATGAAAGCTATTGAAATTTCGATTAACCTTTAATTTTTCTTCCGTAACATCGTAATAGTTTTAAGTATGTATAATACATAGTTCCTGATATTTGTATATATAGTGAGAGGAAAAAGAGAATTCCAGATAAATCGGAACATAATATTAACGATAGTTACATTTTGTAACGTTTAAGCTAGAAAATATAAACACAAATATAATTTTTTTTTAAACTTAACTTCATGTGATCAATAATAAAAACATTTGAATTATATTTTAGAGTTTGTTTCCGTGTGCCATCCTATCTGTGCATTCGCTAGATGTTAGAGAACATTCTTTTCCAAATATTCTTTAAAATGGTGTATGTGTATTTAAAAACAAATTACATTTTAAGTACACACAAAAAAAAAATAAGTTGCTTCAAATAAACAGCACAATACTCGCGATTCGGAACGCGATTTCGAATAATAGTTTCAATTGGAAATCTCAAAGTAACGGCGTGTCAATACAAAGTTTTATACAAACAGTTTGTGTAACTTGAAATCTGTACAATGTTGGCAAGCAGTCTACAAACAACTCGATCGCATATCGTACATTATTCAGACGTTCTTATCGTCCATGTTAAATAGAGACTTCTATTTTAATAAGTCTTTGGTTTTCTGACTGATTCAGGCAACCCGTTCCATGCTCTATGGCACTAGGAAAGAAAAGGCAATAAAACGAATTCGTTCTAGCATATACCAATAAGTAATATCTCTTTTATTTTTTTATTCTTTCAGGGTATTTCATTAGAATTTGTTTTTATATTTGAAATCGATGTGTTTACTGTCTTATGGCTGAAATGTCTCTAAATTGAGTGACTTCACTAAAGTGTAACTTTATTCAACTGTTAATATTCATTTGTGATTAATCTCACTGCTACTTTGGCGTCTGTTATAGTTACTTTATGTTTTCTTGAGTTGAGGGGTAAAAGAAAGAGGACCCATATTCTGAAAAAGTGTTTTAATGAAACTTATTCACTTTTAACAAATTTTAAATTAAAAAATCTGAATACAGAAAATATTTTCCTACAATGTTTGGTTTTATTGGCAGATATTTTATTCGTCTGCAGATCTTTCTCCAATTAGTTAGCAATTAAAAAGAGAAAAAAAAAAGTGAATAACAAGCTATGTACTGATATCAAATGTACTGGAGTAACTCCACCCTTTGCTCTCAGGGTGGTCTGAAAAAGGCTAACGTTGCGGGAGCCCCAACTTTCCTAGCAGGCTCTCATGCTCTCCTGGTGCAGAGTTCTGCTGGTGAGGTCTGGGTAATGCTACGCTCTGATCGACATAACCCCTGCACGCTCGTCTGGGGTAAGGATTTGTATCTGTCGGGGCTTTAGCAAATGCTGAACTGATCAGCCGCCGCCCTGGAGACTAGTAGAGGGTCAAGCCTTCGAAATTTGCGGGCCCTAAACTTGTGGCTTTAAAAAAAGGTCTCATGCCTCACTCCACCTTCGTGGATTAAACCCTGCCCATACGAGCGAGTGGTTGAATTAACTGATCTTTCGATAGATTCATAGTTCAATGTTCATGTCTGGACTGTTTTTCACTGCTCGCTCTAAGGAGCAACCCAAATCTCCTCCCCCTGGAGGAACCCATACCAATGTCGAGTAAAATTACAAAGAAAAGCGGGTCTGAGCAGACCCTAACGAAAGATAAAGCAACATGATCCCCAAATTTCCAAATCTGATGCTAAAACTTTCAAAGTCCTTCAATGTAACGTCCGAGGACTTATTCCAAAGACACTTGAAATAACTAACCTGCTCCACAAAGAGTGTGTGGATGTTGCCTTACTGCAAGAATGTCTGATAGGTGAAAAAAGAAGTGTCTCAATACCAGGGTACTATGTTTTCCGCTGCTCCTGTGGGGATTGCCGAGGCCTGGTTACATTGGTGACTAATGCTCTGGTCGCCAAGAAAGTGTCCACAGACTTGAGTCAGGGGAGGACAGACACTTTGGTATTAGAAATTTGGAAAAATAATAGACGCTTCAAGTGCATCAATGTTTATAATCCACCAAAACAAGAACTAGCTTTAGATGTCAGAGAAACAACAACTGTAGACACTATCATAGCTGGAGATCTAAATGCCCATTCACCTTCCTGGGGCTATGATGACACTGATCAGTCTGGTAAAAAAGTTCATGACCTGTGCAATTCTACTAACCTTTTTCTTTTGCAAAATAAACACTTTCCTCCGACTCTTCTGCATGCTAGCAATGGTTCACTATCATAACCATATCTTTCTTTAGTCTCTGCTAACTTGGAATCTGTCATAACTTATCAAGTACTAGGCGATATTGGTAGTGACCACCTTCCAATATTACTGACTGCCACTCTTTCTAAAATGAACACCAAGACCACTAAAGAACCACGAAAGTGGTGCTATAGTAAGGCTAATTGGAAAGGATACGAGACAGCTGTTGGCAATGCCCTTGAAAAAATCCATGTAGAGTCTAGCTCTGTCGACCTTGTGTACCGTCAAATAACAATAGCTATCCTGGGCATGGCTAAAAAGATTATTCCTCGAACTTACCCTTGTAAAAAATTCAAAAACTTTTGGACGGCTGAAATCAACAAACTTGTTATGGCTCGGAAAAGGTCATACAAAAAGGTCCAAAAGAACCCAAACAATCCAACACTCAGGCAGAAATACAACAGACTCAGGCTACTAGTCAAAACGTCTGTTAACAGGGAAAAACGAGAACCTTGGACCAACACCTGTGCAAGGTTAAACCTAAGGGATAGCTCTAAGGCTTGGAGTCTTCTGAGAAATCTCGAAAATGCTGGGCGTACGAAAACAGCAACCCCATTATCTTCACCCAGTGGGGTAACCATTTCATCGAAGAAGAAAATTGCCACCTTGTTGAACAAATATTTTGCTAAGATCAACAAGGCTGCCAAGAAGTCCCCAATGTCCAAAGCCATTGATAAAGCTCGCAAAGCTGATGAAAATAAAGACCGAAAGGAACCACAGACTGAAAGTGCTGAGGGAACGATGAACTCCCCCTTCTCGATAGGCGAGCTTAATGCTGCCATAAGGAAATGCCAGCTTAAAAAGGCTCCCGGGCCGGATGGTATCACCCCCGAAATGCTTAAGCATGTAGGGGGGAAAGGAAGGGCCGTGCTCTTGGCCTTGAAACCTGCCACCATTATTCCTATACCAAAAAAAGGGAAAAGATGCTTCCACTGCTGAGAGCTACAGGCCCATCTCACTCACATCTTGTGTGGGAAAGATGGCTGAAAAAATGGTAAATGAGAGTCTGGTTTGGTACCTTGAGAGTGTCTGTCTTATAGCTCCAGAACAGGCTGGTTTCAGGGCTGGAATGTCCGCTATAGACCAAGTCAACATCTTTGTGCAGAGCGTAGCAGATGGATTCCAAAGGACCGAAAGCACATACGCAGTCTTCATTGACTTAAAACAGGCATATGATAAAGTATGACGGCCTGGTTTGCTTCATAAGATAAGAGCCGTGTGGGGTGCGGGGATGGATATATTACTGGATTAGAGACTTTCTACAAGAGCGTACAATAAGAACAAGGATGTACGGAGATGTCTCAGGGGAAATGACCCTCGAGCACGGCCTCCCCCAGGGCTCCGTCCTGTCATGCGCCCTTTTCACGGCCTTCATAAATGACCTACCGGCTCAGCTAAAATGCCAAAAGCTGCTATATGCTGATGATATTGTCCTTTGGAAATTCGGAAGGAGCGCAACCTCCATACAAAAAGTGCTACAAGAAGATCTCCATACGCTCTGCTCATACACACAAAAAATGGAGGCTAGAAATAAACACCTCCAAGACGGTCTATTCTCTGTTCACGCTCGGGACTGGCATTCTCGGGCAACCTTTCCAGCTCTCCCTCAACGGAGTGGCTCTCAGCATGGAAAAGCTTACCCAAGTACCTTGGTGTAACTTTAGATCGCAAACTAAAAATGTGTGAGCACATCCAGGATGTTGTTAGAAAGGCCTCAGGGAAACTTTGCATTGTGCGTAAGCTGGCATCCACGAAGTGGAGAGCCCGAGCAGACATGCTCCGATCCCTGTATTTAGGAGCAGTCCGATCACAGATAGACTACAGCCTACCTGTGCAAATTTATGGCTCTAGGACAGCTCTTGAACAACTTGATAAAATACAGTCCCAAGCACTAAGATTTGTCTGTGGAACCTATAGGACTAGTCCAGTAAATGCGGCTGAAATAATGGCTAATATAGGTCCACTAAACCTTAGGAGGGAAAGGTCAGTACTGACCTGCTATGAGCGGTATAAAAGGCTGGATGAATACCTCCCAGCTAGAAAACTAGTGGATGGTTGGAGATGCAGAAGACGTATCCAGATGCAGTCTTTTATGCATCATGCCACTAGACTATCTGATGAAGCTGGCCTCTCCACCAACCGACAAAACATTCAACGCTTTCATCCCCTTCCCCCTTGGTGTCGCCCAACGACCCCAGACATACGCTTGAAATTAGTAGACCCTAATGCCACTAAGCAAAGCCGTTCATCTAATCAAATCCTAGCTCTGGAGACCATTAATACCTTCAAGCCCAGTGCTATTTTTGCATACACTGATGGGTCGGCATCAATAGATTATGGAAGAGCAGGCTATGGAGCCTACATCGACTTTCTTGGCTCTTACACAGTCAAAATCTTTGGACCATGTGGTAGTGTTTGCAGTTTTGATGCGGAGACCATGGCAGTCTGTGAAGCCTTAAAAGTCATTGACTCTCAACTCGGCGAGAAACATTTGAGGGCAACACAGATTGTTGTGGTCACTGACTCAAAATCTGTACTACAGGCTTTGCAAAGCCCGACCATGGCCCCCCAATATCAACATTGTCATCATGGCTTCACATAACATTAAACAACGCTATGGCACCCCTGTAATAATGCAGTGGGTACCGAGTCACATAGGTGTGACTGGCAACACAATTGCAGACTCTTTGGCCCACCAGGGAGGGCAAATTCCACCCACTGATCGGTCTGTAAGCTTTCATCAAGCCCAGGCTATAATAGAAAAAACAGAAATGGAAAAGTGGTTTGAGTGCTGGGACAAGTCCCAAAAAGCCTGTGAAGTCTGGGAGCGCATGAGGCGCCCTGACCGCACTTCCCCGTGGTAGAGGCTGTCCAGGCCTGAGCAAGCTATTATAGCACAGTGCAGGACAGGCCACTGTCCTGTTGGCTCATATTTCTCGCGGCTATGGCCAAATTTTGATTCACGGTGCCCCCGCTGCGGGGAAGAAGAGGAAACCGTGCCTCATATTCTGTTTGACTGCCCCAGACTTGCTGATCTCCGTCTTGACAGGTCTGGGAAACCCAAAATTCTCGACCTGTATGGCGACATTTATGCACTACGCAAGACATCAGGGTTTCTGTCCAGGGCTTTTGCAAGAGAGGATTTGAGCCTCTCAAGCCCTCACTCTAATATAGTTTTATGATGATGATGATGATCAAATGTACTGAGAAAATGTTTTAAATCATGTAATTTTTATTTGGTTCATATAAATCCATTTTTAGTTTTTCCAAAAAAGTTTGTTAGACTGTTCGTTAGTATTCTAGTGTTTTAGTTTGTTCGTTAATCGGTACTTTTGTTTGTTCATTAGTCTGTGACGGCGTCTCGGAGTCATATTGAAATGCCCCCCCCCCCTCCATCCCCAGGGCCAATACAAATCTTGATTCTAGTCAGAACCAGATAAGAGCAGTAACTCTTGATTGCACGTACATGACAACAATACTACTAATAGCATAACGAGCCATCAATAGGGTTTGTTGAGCCCAGTCGCCATTGTGTTGCTATGGTTACCAACCTGAAATCCTCTCCAAAGAAAAAGAACGGAGACAATCTCGGACATTTGACCCCAAGTCTTATCCACTCGTCTCCTTGGGTCATTTTTTTATAGTAGTAGAAGACCAGCAGACCGATGACCGCAGCGAGGAAATAGGTGACATATGCACTAACCCCTGGAGAGTCTTGAGTATCCAATGAAGTAGCCATTGGTCACTCTACTTGGCACAGACTGTTAAAAAAAAAAGAAACATTGAGGAATGCGTTACACTAGCTTTCAATGATGGATTACTTTGTACTTCTAGATATGTAACACATCTCTTAAAGAAACAACAAGCGAAGAGACAGTCAAATAAAGACAGCACTAGACAACACGACTCAAGTTCTAGAGGTCTTTTTTTTTAAAATAATCTTCTAATTTTAAATACAGAGACTCTCGTTTTAAATCAAATTAATATTGGAATATGAACTACAGTTTAAAAACGGCCAATTTTATTTTAAATAGAAGTTAATTATAACTCTATTACTAAAAGTCTTTTTATTATGAAAGAAGATTTTTTTTTTTGAAATAACTGACTTTATTATATACATAAATGATTAATAATTATTATTATTATAATTAATCGGACGATAAATTACCTGGCGGTCTGAATATGATGAATATTTAAAGTGTTGTGATCGAGTCTGTGTTTTGCGCCTGTCTGATTTTGTTTTATTCCACTAGGCTGGCATGATCTGAAGATATTTTCAAGTATTTATATAAGACAATCTGGTGGAGTGTGGAGTGTCAGAGCTTGTATCAAAACCACGGGGCCAGGATTGTGTAACATGCTAAGGAGGGTGGGCTAATGAGGTGGGGGGGATTGGGACACAATACAGATCTGGTTTGTTGTTTAGACTTGAAGTTTGATCACATCTATTCAAATAGATGCCAGAGGAAGTTCACCTTTCTTTCCCTCCATGTAGAATAAAAAAAAAAAAAAAAAAAGCTGAGTCCTTAACTAATGTGTATATTTTAGTTGTCCTCATAGAACAGAAATAGTGGGTGTGTAACTATTTGACGGGAAGGGGGGAACTTTTAAAGTCTTAGAGTACATACAAAATAGTTGTGCTACAGAAAAAAAAAACAGGTATACTTTGCTATAGGTCAGGATTCAAACCCTACCCCTTGTGTTTGGCTGGCAGAAGGGAATGATTGCATTTTAGCTGAAGGGGCGTGTCAGTATGGGGAGGGTAGATGGAAGACTCAAAGTTTTTAAAGGATGAATAACTTTAATGTTCATTATTGCTACAAACTAACAGGTTAGTTTTTTTTTTGTTTTTTCTGTTCTATAGTCTACATTTCTCTCTTCCAACTAGGTTTTAATGAAATAATTAATTCCTCATATTTACCTAGCCGTGGCCCGCACGGACAAATCGTATTACAAAAGGTCATGGTCGATACTATTTTGTCCTAGTCTAGTCACCTCAAGGACGAGTTTGACTAAAATTGCTAATGACGTCTTATGATAAAGTCGATGATGCCAAAGTCTAAGACAATGACTGCAGCCAGTTAAATATAGACTCAGTCCTTCCTTAACAGAGTTTTGCTGAAGTCGTGCCAAGGTTTACACCATCACTCAATAGATCCACTGTACGCACGAGTGCTCTTCCGCGTGCTGTTTACTCTGGAGTGCCAAAACAAGCAGTACTAAGTAAGTGTCCATCAAAGTTGGTATTTTAGTTGGTGACTTGATGCCCCTTTAGATGATCATTGACCTTGTTTCTATGAATGCCGGATTTCGAACTTTACCGGTAACAGATATTTATAGATCTATATAAATACTAGTCGACCGGCGGCGTAGCATACGCCGCTATTTTGCAGGGCCGGTCTCAGGCCACTGCAACCTATGCGACCGAAGGATCCGCACTTTCATGGAACCCGCGCTAATTCAAGGTGTATAAATTATTAAATTAAACCATTTTATAACTTAAAACAGAATTCCCGCGCCCTCCTGTCGATTTACCAGGAGCTCCTGGAAATCTCCAGAAATTGCAAAATATACGAAAAAGTCCTTAAAATATACGGAAATATATAGAAAATATTGGCATTTTTGGGTGTCAATCAATATGGAAAACGCCAATCCTACGCGCTATTAATAAAAACGGCATTATGCATTAGCCGTAATTGTGTAATCAGGTGAAAGAAGCTTCTCGCGCCTCAAACTAACGAAGAATTACTTGAGGTCAACAATTCTGAAAGATAGATTGAAACATTTGGTAATTCTTGCTATTGAGCGTGATCTATGTAGGAAACAGAATTATTATGATATACTGTATGACTTTGCTACACGCAAGGCTCGTAAAGTAATTCTGTACGTAGTAAAGAATGAATAAAATACATATACGAATTTATTTTCTAATACAAACTTTTAAATTTCACTTATTGTCCGCTTCCCTACCCAAACTTGGCCCCCGCGAAATCCGTTTCGAATAGGGCCCCACACTGCTTAAGTCCGGCCCTGCTATTTAGTGTTTGTAAAATGTTTGCTTGTAAACTGTTTTACATGTTTCGGATGTTCTTTCAGAGTTGACGATAGTTTACTTCCTAGTCCAAACCTCCTGCAAGACGAAGGGGGATGGGAGCGGGCAGGGTTTGACAGTCCAGCGCGCAGCCATCCGTGTTTCCACCCCTCCCTTTTATCCGCAGAAATAGAGTGATCTTTCCTTTACTTTTTTGACCAAACTCTTGAGGGAAGAAGAGAATTATATATATAGATATTTAAATAAATAAATATAAATATATTCATACATACATACGCCTATATATATATATATATTTATGTATCTATTTATATAAGACAGAACCGGTAACTGCAGAGGAGGTTACCATGACCATTGCAGTGCTAAAGAACAACAAAGCACCAGGGCTAGACATGGTGTCAGCAGAAATGCTTAAAACATGGAGGGCAGTGCATTGTTAACAGAATGACTGATCTCTTAAATCTCTGTTGAGGAACTTCTAAAGTCCCTGAGGACTGGCAAAAGGTGTCATTGTAAAACTTCCAAAATAGGGCAACCTAGCAGACTGCAACAACTGGAGGGGCATTACTCTCCTCTCTATCCCTGTTTTGTTGAGATGGCTTCAACAGTCTGCAGATGAGAGACTCAGAGAAGAACAAGCAGGCTTCCAAAGAGGCAGATCATGTGCAGAGCAGATCTTCGTTCTACGAAATACCATATCGAGTACCAACAACGGCTAACGATCAGCTTCGTAGACTTTAAGAAAGCGTTTGATAGTGTCCACCGAGAATCACTATGGAAACCCTAACCCTGTTAGACTAGGCAAGTCAAAACTTGAAGAGTTTGACAAGTTCACTTACCTTGGCAGCATCATTACAAATGATGGGGATGCCTACCATGATGTAGAGTGCCGAAGGGAAAGGCAGGGAGCATTTCCCAAAGGCTGCAGCCTATTTGGACAAGCCAAGCCATTGGACACCTTCTCAACAGCAACATATGCATGTGAGACATGGAAGTCATCTATCGAATTGAGAAAAAGACTAAATGTGGCTCAACAAAAATGGCTGAGACGGATTTTGGGAGTCAGTTACACCGATCGGGTCTCAAACAAAGAAATCCTATGCCGAACTGGGAGTCGAACACCCACCCAGGGAAAGAAAAACCATTGTCCGCAGGTGGTCGATTTAGATTTTCTTTTCGCCGTCTGCGTCTGTCCTCGGCAGCGGATTTTCTTTTGGTCGTCTCCAATGTGTATCCAGCGGTGTGAGAGTGACCTCTAGTTGACCTCTAGTTGTCTCGTTCTGAAGCTGCATGCATCCAGGTGCTCTCTTCTATGCCAGCTAAGACAAGTTGGCGCCTAAGCTGGTCTTTGTATATGTATGTGTGTATGTGTGTGTGTGTGTGTTAAAACAATATAAAGGAAAGAAACGTTCCATTGATTCTGTGGCATTTTACGTCTCGAGAGACGATCTTTTCCCTTTGCAACTTCTTGTGTGACTAAAGAGGCCAATCCTTGATACACAGCTGCGATCGCAGGTTGGGCATATATAATCACCAGGCGCCGTTGCATTTTCACCCTTCTTTCTGCTTCTGTTGTGTATGACATCTGCAATCTGTGACCCTTCCATTATGCTCTCTCTCCATGTGGATCTGTCCAGTGCCACCTCTTCCCAGTTGCCAGTGTCGATTTTGAAGAGCTTCATGTCGCGTATGCATACATCCGTATAACGTAAAAGTGGGCGACCAGCGGCTCTCCTGCCTTCTATTAGATCGCCATACAGGATGTCCTGTGGAAGTCGACCTACTGGCATTCTACGAACGTGGCCAAGCCAGCCAAGGCGTCTGCTGCTGATAACAGAGCGGATGTCCTGGCATCCTGCTCTATGTAGCACTTCCTCATTTGTTATCTTATCTTGCCACCTTATTTTAAAGATCCGCCTTAGGCATCGGAGGTGGAAGACATTCAGCTTTTTTTCCTGCCATGAATAGGTTGACCATGTTTCACTTCCGTACAGCAAGGTGCTCAACACACAGGTCCGGTAGACTAGGGCTTTGGTACTGCTAGTCAGCAATATGTTGTCCCAGACTCTTTTCTGCAACCGTGACATGGTGGCCATTGCCTTGGCTATCCTGTTGTTTATGTCTTTATCCAGTAGAGTGTTGTTGGATATGATGGAGCCAAGGTAACAAAAGTGATCAACAACTTCTAGTGGTTGGCCATTAATGCTTACTTGAGGTGCAGTGTTTGTGTTTTGGACAAGTATCTTAGTCTTGCTTTGACTGATGATTAAGCCGAACTTCTGGCAAGCAGCAGATAGTTTGTCAACCATGGACTGTAGCTGAATATCAGAATCAACCACAATAGCTGCATCATCAGCATACAGGAGTTCCCTGACAAGTAGCTTCCTAACCTTGGTTTTTGCCCGCAGCCTTGATACATTAAATAGTTTTCCAGAGGATCTTGTATGGAGAAACACACCTTCGTTTATGTCGCTGTACGCATAATGCAGTAGACAGGAGAAGAATATGCCAAACAGAGTAGGTGCGAGCACACATCCCTGCTTGACACCACTGGAAACCTCAAAAGGTGCTGATTGGGCTCCATTGAATTTGACAGTACATTTAGTTTCCTCGTGAAAACACTCAATTAACTTCAGTAGTTTGGGAGGGCAACCTATTTTCCTCAGGAGTTTGAAAAGGCCACTTCTGCTGACCATGTCAAAAGCTTTAGTCAGATCAACAAAAACAATGTAAAGGGGTCTGTCTCTCTCTCTGAATTTCTCCTGCAGTAGTCGTAGAGAAGATATCATGTCTATAGTGGATCTACCACTCCTGAATCCACACTGAGACTCTGGGTAGACTCTAGAAGCTATCACTTGCAGCCTGGATAGTGCCACTCTAGCAAAGATTTTGCCCACTATACTGAGGAGAGAGATCTCTCTCCTCAGTATCCATTGATTACTTCCTCTAAATCCTACAAAATTTACTTTCCATTTTCTATACCAAAAATCATTAATGAAGTAATTTATTAATATTTTTTTTATTGATTTATATGTTGTTATCGACAATGATTCACTGTGTTACTTTCCAACTTGAATGGGAGGAATCATGCAAGACAGACAAACTGAGTAAGTTAATATAAGCTCAGTTTAGTCATATAAGGAGATCTATAATTGGCTGGGAGGGTGTCAGCCACAATGTTCTACTAACCCTAACCCTGCTAGACCGATCACGTGGTATACCTCAAGGAATCAATAGACAAACACAAACTGGACTGGTGACTCCTGGCAGAAAACAAGAGCCCAAAGTTTGAGGCCATGGGAATATGTGTCAGTCAATAGTCCAGCTTTTAGACCTAGTTGGTTAGAGCAGTAGTCAGTCAATAGTCCTTTTTAGACCTAGTTGGTTGGAGCAGGAGTCAGTCGATAGTCCAGTTTTTAGACCTAGTTGGTTGGAGCAGTAGTCAGTCAATAGTCCAGCTTTTAGACCTAGTTGGTTGGAGCAGTAGTCAGTCGATAGTCCAGCTTTTAGACTTAGTTGGTTGGAGCAGGAGTCAGTCGATAGTCCAGCTTTTAGACTTAGTTGGTTGGAGCAGTAGTCAGTCAATAGTCCAGCTTTTAAAATGTTTGTTTTGTTTATAAAATGTTTTACATGTTTCGGATGTTCCTTCAGAGTTGAAGATAGTTTACTTCCTAGTCCAAACCTCCCGCAGGACGACGGGGGATGGGAGCGGGCAGGGTTTGAACCCTCGACGGTCGATAAATCCGAACGACAGTCCAGCGCACAAACCGCACGACCAGGCAGCCATCGGGATTTTAGACCTAGTTGGTTGGAGCAGGAGTCAGTCGATAGTCCAGTTTTTAGACCTAGTTGGTTGGAGCAGTAGTCAGTCAATAGTCCAGCTTTTAGACCTATTTGGTTGGACCAGAAGTCAGTCGATAGTCCAGTTTTTAGACCTGGTGGGTAAATATCAGGCCAGTTGGACATGTGTACTGTTTAATAAAGCTATAAGAAATAGTTGTCTTGATCTACTGTTTAATAAAGCTGTAAGAAATAGTTGTCTTGATCTACTGTTTAATAAAGCTATAAGAAATAGTTGTCTTGATCTACTGTTTAATAAAGCTATAAGAAATAGTTGTCTTGATCTACTGTTTAATAAAGCTATAAGAAATAGTTGTCTTGATCTACTGTTTGATCAAGCTGTGAGAACTCTCTCCACTTTTAAACCAGCACCATCAAAGGTCATGACCCTAGATTAGTTGTTGACACGTTATCATAGACCCTGCCCGGAGTTATGAAATAGTGCTTGAGGTATGGCAGAGATGGTCACGTGTCTGTAGGCATGAAGCACACTTCTGTCGAGACGATACCATTGTTTGACGTTCTTGACCTCTCACAGTGATGAAATAGAACCAGGCCCATTGGTTTGACGCAGCACGCACACTCTACAAACATACACATTTGTTGAACTGCAAAATGTTTGTATGACAAGTTACTAACTGTCACTTTAATTTGTCTCAGGATAGTTACTCTTTCGTTCACAGTGGTGTAGCAGAAATAGGAGTGGTGTTTTTTTGTAGTCATGAACAGTTGATGTCTTTACAATTCCTCTATCCAGCTTGCACAATCTTTGGCGAATATATACAAAAAAATGGAACCTGGAATCTGGCCACGGTTCTCGAAAACGGTTCTCGAAAACGGTTCTAACAATTTTCCTAGAATTGTGACAGCTGCTGTATATCTTTTGGAAAAGAATGACTAGCTATTTAGCCACACTGGGCAAGCTCTAGCTTGACAGTTATAATTTTTGAAAGTAGAAAAATAAATATTTAAATTTGGCCAGAGAATCTTTACCTAAGTCTCAGGGTGTTTCCTCATGTAGGCATTATTCATTCAAGAGTTTCATAAATGAATGTTCTGGAACATTTTGCGCACAGTCTTCTAAGTCTAGATCTAAAGGACTATCATTAGAACATTATAAAATCGAGTAGATATATACATTCGGGATTTTTTATCTGTGTGTGTGTGTGTGTGTGTGGGGGTAGCGCTGGACATTTAAGGTTTGGTGTACTACATAACATTTTTAGTTAAACCAGATTTTTTTTATATTTATGTAATCATTAAAAAGGATTTGTGAGTGTCGGTAATGCATATATATATATATATACTAGACATATGTTACCCGCGACCCGCGGGTCTTTATTTGCGCATTACTTTCGATATAGTCACTGAGAGTGTTTTGTAAACAATTAAACGAAATAATAATGTAATAAGTAAAGCGAATGTGTCAATGTAAAAATAGTGTGAATGAAGCTATCAAATCAAAATTGCTAATAGGCTTAATTAAATCCATTTTTTTTTTTCAAATTAAAACATTTGCTTGTAGGCCTACATATATTTGATTAAAATTTGAGATGAATAGACTAAATTTTGTATGTTCATGTGTATAAAGTATAAAGTAGATCTTGAGGTAGACGTAGATCTAGATCTACACTAATCCAGAGTTCTGTGCTGCGCATGCGTGAACTTTTTTTCATGAATGAATTTATATAGGCCTATCTCAACACGGCTACGCAGCTTTAGCGAACAGCGAACGAATGTATTAAAAATGCTTTAGAAAAACAAATTTGAATGTTAATTTGATTAAAATATCAAATGCATGGACAATAATTAGTATGTTTATGTGTTAAAGCATAAAACTATCTTTGCGAAAAGAAGTTTTATCATCTTAGAGTTCAGTAAGAGTTTTAGACCTAGGCCTAGGAATAGACTCAGACCTCAGAAGAGAGATGTGTTAATGTGTAACCATTTGGTAATGTCTAATGAAAGAATGTTCGCCAGGAAATCTGTAGATATCAGGAACTAATTTATGTAAAAAATGCTTTTGAATAATCTAGTGGATTGGATTTAGATGTATGATAAACGTAGCTAATGATCCTTTCACGTTTTTTCTCTTTCGCTACGAAAATAAAATTAGTTTTGCGAAAATGGGTTTACCCGAAGTCGATACATTCTTATCTATTAAAAACGAAAAGAGCGATAGCTTTGTTAAATGAATGGGATTATAAAGTAACAATAAAACGAAATAATTTTTAGTACGCGATTCATGAATGAATATAGATCTAGGCCTTTAACTCGGCTTCGCAGCTTTCGTAAACGAATGTAGCTTTAGAAAACCAAATTTGAATGTTTATTTGATCAAAATATGAAATGAATGGACTTTAATTAATATGTTTATGTGTTAAAGTATAAAACTATCTGTGCGAAGAGAAGTTTTATCATCTTAGAGTTGAATTAGAGTTTTAGATCTAGGGATGGGATTATAAAGTAAACAATTAAACGAATTAATATTTAGTACGCGATTCATTACTGAATTGTCTAATGAAAGAATGTTCGTCAGGAAATCTGTAATCACAGATATAAGGAACTAATTAATGTAAAAAATGCTTTTGAAACACAAAATTGAAGGTTAATTTTATTATATAATGAAATCAATGGATCTTCTTTTGTCTTTTCATGTGTCAAAGTAAAAAACTATCTGCGCAAATTGTATTTCTTAAAATTAGATCTAGGTCTAAATCCTTTCTATCTTTTCTCATGTCAACATTGTAGACATGGCCTAGATCCATAAAATACTATAGCTGTAATAGAGTCGGACAACTTTATTTTTTTTGAGGGTCTTACATTTGTTTTAGGGCTACAATACATTCACTAAGGTCTAAGTTGGTACCCAAGGAACATTCCTGCCTAGTTTTATCAAGATTGGTCAAGCGGTTTTGATGTCTATAAGTAACATACATACATACATACATACATACATACCCCTCACATTCTACTTTATAATATAGATATATATATATATACATATATATATATATATATTTATATATATATATCGTCTTGGCTAGTCAAGGCAGACACATTTGTCAAAAATAGAAATAGTTTTTCTATTGACTCAGAGACAACACTTAAGAGTCTAAAGAAAAGCTCACTGCTCGTGTATGTCTGTGAATACTGTGATTCATTGTAACAAATAAATACAAAAATATGAGAACATTTAATAAGTTCAATTATGTATTTGCAGCTTTGGTTTACTGACATGTCTCATCAAATACATTGTCAATATCAATTATTTTTTAAATAATTTAATTTCTGTCCTCATCTGAGCGTGCGAGTGTCTGTGGGAACCTGTAAATCTGAGCGTGCGAGTGTCTGTGGTAACCATGTAGATATGAAATATTCTCTTCAGGCCGGAGTTGATGCTGTGTCTTCATGCCGGAGTTGATGCTGTGTCTTTACGAAATGCTCTAAGTTGTCAACACTTTACTTGATTTGTACTTAAAGAACTTGCCATTTAAAGGTGTGTGTGCGGGTTTATGTCAGCTTAACCGTGTCAGTCTAACCTGGTTAAAGAAAGACGCTAAAGGTCAATGGTGCGTGTATTTGAGGTCATTAAATGTTTTTGGAAAAACAACATGAGTTAATGAATGGTGTCCACTTTTTTAGGGGTCATTACTTCGTGACGTAGAACAGGACAGACATGAAGCTTTGAGTCCACATGGCGAATAATAAGAGGCTTCAAGAGAGCGTGATGGAGGCAGCAGCGAGGCGTTTTCATTGCTATTTAAAAGCCTCAAAATACTTGTTTTATTTTTCCCTGGAACTATAAAGCCTCAATAGTGTACCTCTTTCTCCCATTGTCTCCGTCATTTCCTGTCTCTCCAAACTTGACCGATGAGACCAAACTGACAATTTCACTGATAGCTCAAATTAAACACGAGACTGATGAGCCGCACACAAACTATCATCTCTTCTTTCATTGTGGACAATGACCTCACTAGCCGTCAAATGAAACCATTTAGACACAAACTTTGGCCCATACGGCAGACGACCTTTTTTTTTCTGACCATTTGATTTCGGCTTCCTATCGTTTAGTCTGTTGTTGTTGACAGTTGAGCTCTAACGTCACGTCCTTCGTAGCACAGGTACTTAATGAACCAGTTTCAATTAAAAATAAAAGACATAAAAGACATTAATGAAAGTATTTAGAAGCTGATGAATACTCTGACATCTACACTGACATCTACACTGATATCTATACTCACATGTCATTCATCAACATTTCACTATTACAAATACTGTTTTGAGGGAAACAAATCACTTTGTTAAAAACTAGTCATGGACTTAATGAGCGGTCAGCGGCTGTGGTCAGTGGCATGGAATGAATCCAATGTACACATGAACTAGACATTTATGAAAAGAGATAAACTCCACTTTCACAAGAGGAACTATCAATATGTCAGGCCAGTTTAAAATGGAACAAAAAAAATGTGTGTTATTGACTGATTTCCCTGTTTCTGTTTGTTAGTGTAATGGTCACTACAGCTTTAGCTAGTGGTTCATAGGTGAACTGAATCGTAAGGTCACAGATGTCGCTGACCAACGGTTGACTCAAGGAAGTGTTGCTTGACCAGCTCAAAGACTAACGCTGTGTGTGTGTGTGTTTCTTAAGTTGAACTCGGATACAAATTTAACATTGGGCTAATAGAAATACTGGACATCTATCTACAATTTAAAGAAAAGTTTCCACAACCTTCCACACGACTCGAACTAAAGCCCTTCTGTGTTTGAACCGATTTGTTCCCACACAGACATGAACCTCGCGTTAAATATAAGACTCATTATTACAAAAATATTACAAACCTTGGTATCTAACCCGATAACTTGCTGAGTCTCAGCTGATAATTTAAGTTTTGTGACAAACGCAAAATAAAATATAAACTATGGACATAAACTTGACCATTCTGAGCACAGCTAAAGGCTACGAACATATAACAAGTACTACACACCCGTTGATTGCTCACAGGCTATGTTGTTTAGTTTGGACGGAACAACCCTGTCTTTTGAACTTTCAATAAACTGCCCAGATTTGAATGATCCCCCAAACAAACTGTCTAGATTTGAATGATCCCCCAAACAAACTGTCTAGATTTGAATGATCCCCCAAACAAACTGTCTAGATTTGAATGATCCCCCAAACAAACTGTCTAGATTTGAATGATCCCCCAAACAAACTGTCTAGATTTGAATGATCCCCCAAACAAACTGTCTAGATTTGAATGATCCCCCTAACAAACTGTCTAGATTTGAATGATCCCCCCAAAAAAACTGTCTAGATTTGAATGATCCCCCAAACAAACTGTCTAGATTTGAATGATCCCCCAAACAAACTGTCTAGATTTGAATGATCCCCCAAACAAACTGTCTAGATTTGAATGATCCCCCAAACAAACTGTCTAGATTTGAATGATCCCCCAAACAAACTGTCTAGATTTGAATGATCCCCCTAACAAACTGTCTAGATTTGAATGATCCCCCAAAAAAACTGTCTAGATTTGAATGATCCCCCAAACAAACTGTCTAGATTTGAATGATCCCCCAAACAAACTGTCTAGATTTGAATGATCCCCCAAACAAACTGTCTAGATTTGAATGATCCCCCAAACAAACTGTCTAGATTTGAATGATCCCCCAAACAAACTGTCTAGATTTGAATGATCCCCCAAACAAACTGTCTAGATTTGAATGATCCCCCAAACAAACTGTCTAGATTTGAATGATCCCCCAAACAAACTGTCTCGACTCTAGACCGTGAATTCTAGTGTCTGTTGCATTGAATTGGAACGGCCAGCTCTCTTTCCTTTTGCTCTCTCTCTCTCTCTCTCTCTCTCTCTCTCTCTTTTTTCTTTCACCGTTTTACTGTCAGAAGAGTTGTAACTCTTGTATCTCTAGGTTTGTAAGACTGATTGAACAAAGTGCTCTGTCTAGAAGAGGTCCAAGTATGGTTAAATAAAGCGCTTAGTCTGGAGAAGGTCTAAGCTAGGGCTCATATTTAACACAGCTATTTCCAATGAGTCGCACACTCCGGGTGCACGCACTAAAATACATGGCCGAAGGCCGAGCACACCGGGAACCCCGCCTTTTTCCTATAGTATACCAAGCTAACCATGAAGGACTAATTATTGATGAAACTGATTCTTGAGGATCGGTGCCTAGATTACCTACAAGGTCTTGGAAGCTCTCTTATAACTCAGCACTGTGCCATGGGAATGTGCTCGCACTTCCTTACACTCCCGCGGGAGTCGAGTGTTATTATCCATTCAGCCTAATCACTTCCTCTAGCGATTATTTCCAGCCATCTTTCTCTCTCTCTCTCTCTCTCTTTCTCTCTGAAATTCCCTATTTCTTTTCTTTTTGTATTCTGCGCATCTTAATGCTATCTGACGTAGATTATTGACTTGAATTGGAATGACCTGCTTAGAACGCACACGACACAAACACACACTCATAAGTTTTGGCCGTAAATTCTAGTATCACTTTTATAATTTCCCTTTCTAAACAACTAAAAAGGACATATGTTATGTATAATTTCAATGGAAATATTTAATAGACTCTATGTTGCTTTTCAAACACCCTATTTACCAACACTTGAATCAAAGTAATTAATCATTCATTTCATCCCTTTTTGATACACCTCCTTCCCACTTACACACTATATTTATAATAACCCTGTGAATTACAGAACATACGAATGTATAAAATAACAACTCCCGTCCACGAAAACACAACTGATAATACAACAGGTCTGTTGGTCATGTTGTTACATTCACTCTGACAATTGTTTGAATTCTACATTCTATTTTATTTTTCTATGTCTAAAGGAAAAGACAGTGCTGGAATTATTTATTGACACTCATACACGCGCAAAATCATTTAGAGTCTAGACACTACTGTAAAAAAAAAAGATTCTATATTTTTGATTCTAGGATTAGTCTCTACTCATAGATCTAGTCTCTACTCATAGATCTAGTCTCTACCCATAGATCTAGTCTATACTCATAGATCTAGTCTTTACCTATAGATCTAGTCTCTACCTATAGATCTAGTCTCTACCCATAGATCTAGTCTCTACCCATAGGTCTAGTCTCTACCTATAGATCTAGTCTCTGCCTATAGATCTAGTCTTTACCATAGATCTAGTCTCTACCCATAGATCTAGTCTCTACCCATAGATCTAGTCTCTACACATAGATCTAGTCTCTACCTATAGATCTAGTCTCTACCTATAGATCTAGTCTCTACCCATAGATCTAGTCTCTACCCATAGGTCTAGTCTCTACCCATAGATCTAGTCTTTACCTATAGATCTAGTCTCTACCCATAGATCTAGTCTATACTCATAGATCTAGTCTCTACCTATAGATCTAGTCTTTATCATAGATCTAGTCTCTACCCATAGATCTAGTCTCTACTCATAGATCTAGTCTCTACCTATAGATCTAGTCTCTACTCATAGATCTAGTCTCTACCCATAGATCTAGTCTCTACTCATAGATCTAGTCTCTACCCGTAGATCTAGTCTTTACCATAGATCTAGTCTCTACCCATAGATCTAGTCTCTACTCATAGATCTAGTCTCTACCCATAGATCTAGTCTCTACTCATAGATCTAGTCTCTACCCATAGATCTAGGCTCTACCCATAGATCTAGTCTCTACCCATAGATCTAGGCTCTACCCATAGATCTAGTCTCTACCCATAGATCTAGTCTCTACCCATAGATCTAGGCTCTACCCATAGATCTAGTCTCTACTCATAGATCTAGTCTCTACCCATAGATCTAGTCTCTACTCATAGATCTAGTCTCTACCCATAGATCTAGTCTCTACCCATAGATCTAGTCTCTACCTCCTTGGACCATATCTAAAGGAAGCGGAAATGTAAATACAATAAGACATAAAAAAAAATTACAAATTGACTTTGGGTAAAAGAAAAAATGCTTTTAAAATACAGAAAGTCTTATTTTTGTCCTATTTCTATTCATGCTTTCTATACATAGGATGCGGCCATTTGGGCAAATACCGAAAATAGAATACAAAGGTTTAATTGGAAATTTGCGGTGTATCGCAAATAGTGGTGTTCAGGTTGCGAATCTGTCAAAAACCGCGTCTATGTAAGGATATAAGTGGTATAAGGAACTGCGTTCGAAATTTCATGCGAGCGAATCTCTTTACTAGTTGAAAAGATTTCTTGATCAGTCAGTCAGTTTGTGGTATTTTAGGAATATTATATAAGATTGTTTTTCAATTTTTCGAATGCTTTATTTTAACATTGAATAGATTTTGATAATTTCGAAGCTTACTTAACAAATGACAAAAAACATATCATTTATTTCAATAATCTAAATATGGCCATCACACTAGTTTCGTCAAAGATTTTCATTTGACAGTCCCTGGGGCGCTGCTTGTCCTAATGGGACGCTCCACTTTCTCTTTTCTCAAACGCCAAAAGAACTGGTTTGACAGGCGTCAAGAGCCCAAATTGTTTGACCTCGACATCACAGCCCAATTTGGGCTCCGTCTTGTCGTTCAGCACGACCTTCACCCTCCTCAGAACATGAACCAGCGCCTGTTTCAGCTCTAGATATGCCAAGCGCATGCCCAGACATAGCCTCGGACCCTGACCGAAACAGATGAAAGCCATGGGGTCACGCTTGGCCTTTTCCTCCTGAGAAAACCTCTCAGGGTCGAATTTATGGGGCTCCGGCCATAGTTTGGGATCCGTCAGGATATGCCAGAAAGGGATCATGATGCAAGCTCCTTTAGGGATAGTGATGCCATTGTACGTCCGTGTTTCTTTGGCCTTCCGGTTGATAGTTGGGATAGGTGGGTGGAGCCTAAGAGTCTCGCTAATGACACATTCTGTGTAGTGCAACTTCTGAAGGTCGTCAGTGGTTGGTGTTTCATTCGCTAGGACACTTGTGATTTCTTCGTAGACTTTTTCCTAGATTCAAACATAAGCAAGAAAAATTATAATCGGGTTTTGTAGTACTGTAAAACTAGAATCAAAATTACAACTAGAACTAAAACTAAAACTCAAATTTATCTTAAACTACAACTAAGTTATAACTGAGATTTTAATAAAAACTAAAACAACAATCAAACCTAAATTTAATTATAGATTGTTTTGCTTATAGCAATATTTTTTTACAACATGTTTATGGACCACACCTCTGTAGACCCGTTGCAGTATACATGTATAAGACCTGTTGCACTATACATGTATAAGACCTGTTGCAGTATACATGTATAAGACCTGTTGCAGTATACATGTATAAGACCCGTTGCAGTATACATGTATAAGACCCGTTGCAGTATACATGTATAAGACCTGTTGCAGTATACATGTATAAGACCCGTTGCAGTATACATGTATAAGACCCGTTGCAGTATACATGTATAAGACCCGTTGCAGTATACATGTATAAGACCTGTTGCAGTATACATGTATAAGACCCGTTGCAGTATACATGTATAAGACCCGTTGCAGTATACATGTATAAGACCCGTTGCAGTATACATGTATAAGACCTGTTCAAATTGTTCAAGTACTGCGTCCCACCTCTATATCTTCTTTTTGTCAGTTCCAAGTGTTATGTAGAATTGGAGAAAAGAAATTCCCAAACTTTTAACGGGAATGTAAAATGTATAGTTCACAAAGTGCCTAGGTTGTCAATTAGAGTCAAACTGAATTTCCATTTGATTGGATCAAAAATTATCTTATCTTATCTAAAAGTTTAGTTTATCCTGACAACGTAGTTAAAGTTTCATTATAGGAGTCTTGTGAATGTTTAGTCTCTTGACAAGTGTCTAGGCAGTGCTGTTTATAGTAAGAGTAATGCAGTATAGTAAGATTTTTTTTCCATTCTGGGTTTATTTACGACTGATGGTCACATTTTGATGATATAAACATTTTGTATATAAAACAATAAACTTATTAGTCAATGAATGTCATTCACCTGAATTTCCTGATGTTTGGCCAGTTCAAATAAACACATCTGAAGAGAAGTGGCTGTAGTCTCTAGTCCAGCAAAGATGACCAGCATGGACTGCCCTATGACCTCCTCATCGTCAAGTCCTTTGCTCAGATCAATCTTCTCGTGACTGACTCCTTCGTCCTCAGTGTCCTGCCGTCCGGCTTTGATGTTGTCGTTAGCTTTGAGCAGAAGATCCAGGAAGTCCACGTGTTTCTGGTCAGACTCAGAACTCTTGTTTCTCCTTCTTGCCTCGATGGTGGACGTTAAAATGTCCTGAAAGTAAGAGTTGGCTTTCAGATTCACCGCCTCAAACAGCTGAACGGATCTAAAGATCTTATTGCAGGTGTAAACCAGTTTTGGAACTCTGTGCATTAACATAAGAATAAAACTCGTAATGCTTCCGGGGTTGAGAACCAACATGTTCTTACCGTGTTCGTAAAACTCCGAGCTTTCTTTCTTCACAAACTTTGCGTCTAATCCGAAAGCCACCTTGGCAATGATCTCGCAAGAATATCGCGCGCTGGCGTCTTTAATTGGCACAACAGTTCCGTCTTGAGCACACTGGGCCAGGTAGTCGGCCAATCTCTTAGCCGAAACGTCTACAGATTTGGAAATGTATTTTAGCTTGCCAGAGCTGAATGTCGGTGAGACAACCTGCCGATGGCGCCGCCAGTCGTTGCCCCTAGCGAAGAACAAACACCTGGCCAGGGGTGTGTTTGAGTTGAGCTTATCAGCCCTGTCTACGAAGTTGTTGAAGTCCTTGATCATTATGGTCCGCAGGAGATCTAAATTAGTAGTAAGCAGCCACATACGGCTAGTGATCTTCAAGCCAACAATGTCGCCATATTGTTCAATGAGCAGTGCTACTTGTTGCCTGGAATAAATCCAAGTCAATGAAATTTTAAAAAAATTTTTAAAAAGTACTTTAAAATTATTAACTTAGTCATTTAGTAAAATAACTAATCAAATGTTAATTTTAAATCCAAGTATTTAAAACATTAAAAACCCAGGTTTAAATGACTACACAATGGATAATTCAAGCTAGAACTAGATGAAATAAGGCAAAGGCTAATCAATGAACTGAAACAATCTTCAAGTGGTCAAGCTAATTAGGTAGATTGATACAAATTTCAAATAGACATTAGAGACAAAGGGTTACACGATTGCGTGTCTGAGAGACTGTTTGATTACTCAAGGGGGTGCGAGTTCGAATCCTTATCAGATTTATTTTTAAGTGTTTTTGTAAAGGCAGCACGTAAACCCCCTTTTCTAGAGTTCCACAAAAGAGATTGCCCCCTAACTCAATGTGCTATACAAAAGCTAGTCATAGAATGTACACACGCTCTCAAAAACAATCTTTCGTCAACTTTTGGAAACAAAAGTGGTGTAATATTTTCATTGAACAAGACTTGAACAGGTCTCTAAACAAGACTTGAACAGGTCTCTAAACAAGACTTGAACAGGTCTCTAAACAAGACTTGAACAGGTCTCTAAACAAGACTTGAACATGTCTCTAAACAAGACTTGAACAGGTCTCTAAACAAGACTTGAACATGTCTCTAAACAAGACTTGAACAGGTCTCTAAACAAGACTTGAACAGGTCTCTAAACAAGACTTGAACAGGTCTCTAAACAAGACTTGAACAGGTCTCTAAACAAGACTTGAACAGGTCTCTAAACAAGACTTGAACAGGTCTCTAAACAAGACTTGAACAGGTCTCTAAGCTCCACCGCTACGTCCTAGTGCAAACTAAATATTTTGATTGGACAAAGTGAGTTCAGATCATTCAAGTTTTTTCTTTTTTAAAATATCAAAGAAAAACTGACCGAAAGTTAGTTCCCGCGAAAAATCGACTTGGCAGGTTAGGATAGGTCACACCAAGTCTTGACCAGTCATCGTTGTTTGGCTCAACACTTCTGGAACTGAACAGGTAGTAGAAAAGCAGAATGACCACAAGGGAGGCAGCAAGACACGTACTGCAGGACACGCAGGACATCAGAGACAAGATTGTCCAACTGTCCGTAGAGGTCATTGTGAGTCTCTGAAACACAAAGGCAAACATCTTGGTGTCAATCTGATCTGATACAAGTTTACATCTTCGATGTTATTTTTATTGTATCTTTCTTTTAGAGAATACTTGTAGTTACATCAATATCTTAGACACAACACAAAGGGCAACAAAACAAAGCGATAAAGACATATGAGGGCGCAGTCGTCATAATTGAATGTTCCACAATATCTGCTTCACTAGAGCCATAAGTTTTGATTTATAATTTAGTGCTGATTCTGTGAAGTCCAACTGCCATTTTTTCCCCATAAAAATTGATTACATTAACATTGTTATAGGCAACACTGAGGAGAACAAACTGTGCAATAAAAACTTCCAAGGACGCTGTCGTTCTGACTGAATGTCTATAATCTCCCCTTCACCGGCGACAAAAGTGACTTAGTCACGATTTCATTATTTTTATTTTTTTAAATTGATTTTTAATTTGTCTTTTTGAATGAAAGAAATTAATAAAACCAATGAAATCTTTGTATAATGTCGACTTTGTGTCATACATTTTGTGATGTAGTAGAGACTCTCCAGAACAATACAGTTTCAAGTGTCGGTTTAATTTATAGATTAGGTTAAAATAAAATAACTAGAGAAACCATATATATATGATTCTCTTCATGGCTCAAGAGTTTGGACACCATGTTATGGAAAGATCACTCTTTTATTTCTGCAAGTCGGAAGAAGTCATGGAAAGAGAACAAGTAATGTACTCTGTATTCACCCGTCACTACATAGCAGGGCCGGACTTAACCATTGTGGGGCCCAATGCGAAACGGATTTTGTGGGGCCAAGTTTGGGTAGGGATACGGATAAAGTGAAAATTAAGAGTTTGTAATTAGAAAATAAATTGGTCTTTGCAGTTTATTCATTCTTTACTACGTACAGAACTACTTTACGAGCATGTGTGTAGCGAAGTCATACAGTATATCATAAGAATTCTATTTCCTACATTGATCACGCTCAATAGCAGAATTACCAAATGTTTCAATCTATCTTTGAGAGTTGTTGATCTCAAGTAATTCTTCATTAGTTTGAGGCGCGAGAAGCTTCTTTCACTAAATTCCACAATTACGGGTACGTCATAATGCCGTTTTTTTTTTTATCGCGCATTTGCATTTTCCAAATTGAATGACACCCCAAAATGACAATTTTTGTGTATATATTTCAGGAGATTTGTATGGGTTTAAATAATTTCCAGATATTTCCAGGACTTTTTCGAATATTTTGCAATTTCAGGAGATTTCCAGGAGCTCTTGGTAAATTGACAGGAGACCGCGGGAAATCTGTTATAAGTTATAAAATAGCTTAATTTAATAATTTATATACCTAGAATTAGCGCGAGTCCCATGAAAGTGCGGAGCCCACTGCGGTCGCATAGGTGGCAGTGGCCTAAGTGGGGGGAGGGGGGGCTGCAAAATAGCGGCATATGCTACGCCGCCGGTCGACTAGTATCTTTTATTAAAGCTCCGGCCTCTGCCCGTATTTCACACACAGACAAACCCAAAAAAATCTCTTTTACTATCAATTCTTCTTCTCTCTCTCTCTCACTCACACACATTTATAAACTATATATAACTTTATATATATATATGTATATGTACACAAATTACAATTATTTTATTTTTAGCGGCCCCCGGAAGGGGAAAAGACTCTATTAAATTTGTGTGACATGTCTATCCGTCTGTCCGCCTGTCCGTCCGTCCCGTTTAGATCTCGTAAACTAGAAAAGATATTGAAAATCGGACATCACAATATTTAGACCATTCAAAGTTCTGATGCAACGGCTACTTTTTTTTCTGAAAGCGAAAAATCAAATCTTTAAAATCAGTTATGCAAGTATTTTTTTAAAGAGAAAAAGCTAATTAGTATGCATTATAAGTTATACCCAATTTAAAACGTTTAGTAATCTTATAAATTTTATTTTCGTAAACATTCATTTATCTAGAGATATGCCCTAGTATTTCATTTTTTTTTAGGATTCAAGTAAGAGATTGAGCCTTTTCAAAAAATTAGATCAATTATAAGACATCAATTAGGCCAGGGGAGGGGTGGTGGCTGAGCGGTAAAGCGCTTGGCTTCCGAACCGGGGGTATCGGATTCGAATCCTGGTGAAGAATGGGATTTTCAACTTTGGAATCTTTGGGCGCCTCTGAGTCCACTCAGCTCTAATGGGTACCTGGCATTAGTTTGGGAAAAGCAAAGGCGGTTGGTCGTTGTGCTGGCTACATGACACCCTCGTTAACCGTAGGCCACAAAAACAGATGAACTTTACATCATCTGCCCTATAGACCACAAGGTATGAAAGTGGAACTAGTTAGGCCAGGTTCACATCTTACTTTACATTCACTTTCACCTATCCCTTGATCTGCTGGGGCACTACACAAGATCTGTTAACCTTCTTTCTCCATTGTTACCTCTCATTCGTCTTTGATATAATTTCATTCGGATGTTCTTTCTGAAAATATTGAAGCCTGCCTGGGTGGACCACTTCGGGGGCCGATTCTGAGTTTGTATTTCGACACAAACTTTCTTTTGTAACCTTGTTTAAATTAACAAAGTGTTTAAATAGAAAATATAGGTAACTTGCAGACGCTTATTTGGGATTTTAATTTATTTATTTTTGTAAGAACACATTAAAGATGTTCTTGACTTACAGTGGGGTGTGATATCTATGTCTAGTTTAGCCTAGCAGGCACTCTACTGTTTTTACACATTTGACTTGCAATAGTGTCATGTATTTGAGAAAATGGTAATTAAGACAATTTTAATGTCCAAAACCATTACAAAGTTTTCTTTATAATTGATTAATGTGCATACAGTCTTTGATGTAGACACTACAACAGCATATAGACTTAGATCTGACCTTAACCCCCAATTTTTTGTTTGTTTTAGCGTATTTGTACACATGGCTTAGCTCCTCATAGCCTATTAATTTTCTATATAAAAAATATTAAGTAAATTCTAACAAATTGGTTAACTTTATTTGATTAATTCATGTGTTGTTATCTAGCATGAGCTTGTCTACAAAACTTGATGACGATTGGGTGAGTGTCTGTGGTTGAAAAACTGATCCAAACGTCCAAGAAACGACAGACACAGAGTGGGTCAATAAATGCGTTGATCTACTCATACATTCCAAAGCCTAATATTTTATGCTGTAAAATAAATTTCAAGAAAACATTATGGGAAACATGTTTATTAAAAAAAGTAAATTAAATGTAGCTTTTGTAAAACTTACCGGCTCAAAAACTGTATCTAATAAAACACACAGACAAATAATGTACAGATTGAGCCTCTACCATGTCAGCAGTTATTTGTTTATTTGTTTTTATAATATTTGCGTTGAGTGTCCAGAATTTTGGTCCAGTTACACTTGAGTGCAATCTTAGTGGTGATAGACAGACCTGGTGGTAAGTACCATGTGGTGTTATCAGCTGTAATCAACAAGGAGGAGGCAGTGGTATTTAATAATGTTTCTGTACTGAGAGGTATATACAAAGTATAATTCCCCTTTCAGACCTTGATGTAAGGTTCACCTGTTTCTATGGCCGACGGTTAACCTGGGTGTCATGTGGCCAGCACAACGACCAGCCGCCTTTACTTTCACTAATTTCATACACCTTTTAAAATTGAGTGAACTCAGGGATGTCTGAAGACCCCCCCCCCCCTTTTTCCAAAAAAAAAAAATCCCAGGCTTCACCGAGACCCGAGTCGTCCGTCTTTTTGGAAGCCACAAATGTTTTTGTTAGTGGAATTTTGTAACTGACTAGATTTCGAAGACTGTTGAGGCGTGGATGTCATCAGTTTGTTCTGCAGCCGCTAATGATGGTAGCTTCCTAGCTAATTCAACTAGCTTTCACGATGCACACAGAAATATGGAATTATGTCATTGAGAAATAGAGAAATAACATTTTGAACAACTTCAAACAAAATAGAAGACATTTGTAAATGCTTTGGGTTGGACTCTAGAGTAATGGTTGGACATTACTATTAGAACGAATTGGTTGTAATATTATTGTATTGCATTGACTTTAATGAAAATTTAATCTGCAGAGATTTCTAGATGCTTCTAGAAAGTATGGGATCACGTTTAATGAAGACAAAGTTACGATAACCACTGAGAAAGTTTGTCCCTTGGGATCAGACATTTCTAAAGTACACTGTTCACTGTCATCTTGTTGAATAAAGCCGTGATGTTGGTATTCTAGTAGTAGAGTTAGTTCATTAGAGTTGTTTCTATTTTCACCTGACAATGCTAGCGTGGGGTGTGGACATTCTCTCATCTGATCCTGCTCTTGTTAATGTACGGGCCTTACTACTTTATGTATAGCGCTTTGTTAGTGTACGGGCCTTACTACTTTATGTATAGCGCTTTGTTAGTGTACGGGCCTTACTACTTTATGTATAGCGCTTTGTTAGTGTACGGGCCTTACTACTTTATGTATAGCGCTTTGTTAGTGTACGGGCCTTACTACTTTATGTATAGCGCTTTGTTAGTGTACGGGCCTTACTACTTTATGTATAGCGCTTTGTTAGTGTACGGGCATAACCACTTTATGTATAGCGCTTTGTTAGTGTACGGGCCTTACTACTTTATGTATAGCGCTTTGTTAGTGTACGGGCCTTACTACTTTATGTATAGCGCTTTGTTAGTGTACGGGCCTTACTACTTTATGTATAGCGCTTTGTTAGTGTACGGGCCTTACTACTTTATGTATAGCGCTTTGTTAGTGCACGGGCCTTACTACTTTATGTATAGCGCTTTGTTAGTGTACGGGCCTTACTACTTTATGTATAGCGCTTTGTTAGTGTACGGGCCTTACTACTTTATGTATAGCGCTTTGTTAGTGTACGGGCCTTACTACTTTATGCATAGCGCTTTGTTACTGTACGGGCCTTACTACTTTATGCATAGCGCTTTGTTAGTGTACGGGCCTTACTACTTTATGCATAGCGCTTTGTTAGTTTACGGGCCTTACCACTTTATGTATAGCGCTTTGTTAGTGTACGGGCCTTACCACTTTATGTATAGCGCTTTGTTAGTGTACGGGCCTTACCACTTTATGTATAGCGCTTTGTTAGTGTACGGGCCTTACCACTTTATGTATAGCGCTTTGTTAGTGTACGGGCCTTACCACTTTATGTATAGCGCTTTGTTAGTGTACGGGCCTTACCACTTTATGTATAGCGCTTTGTTAGTGTACGGGCCTTACTACTTTATGTATAGCGCTTTGTTAGTTTACGGGCCTTACTACTTTATGTATAGCGCTTTGTTAATGTACGGGCCTTACTACTTTATGTATAGCGCTTTGTTAGTGTACGGGCCTTACTACTTTATGTATAGCGCTTTGTTAGTGTACGGGCCTTACTACTTTATGTATAGCGCTTTGTTAGTGTACGGGCCTTACTACTTTATGTATAGCGCTTTGTTAGTGTACGGGCCTTACTACTTTATGTATAGCGCTTTGTTAGTGTACGGGCCTTACTACTTTATGTATAGCGCTTTGTTAGTGTACGGGCCTTACTACTTTATGTATAGCGCTTTGTTAGTGTACGGGCCTTACTACTTTATGCATAGCGCTTTGTTACTGTACGGGCCTTACTACTTCATGCATAGCGCTTTGTTAGTGTACGGGCCTTACTACTTTATGTATAGCGCTTTGTTAGTGTACGGGCCTTACTACTTTATGTATAGCGCTTTGTTAGTGTACGGGCCTTACCACTTTATGTATAGCGCTTTGTTAGTGTACGGGCCTTACCACTTTATGTATAGCGCTTTGTTAGTGTACGGGCCTTACCACTTTATGTATAGCGCTTTGTTAGTGTACGGGCCTTACTACTTTATGTATAGCGCTTTGTTAGTGTACGGGCCTTACTACTTTATGTATAGCGCTTTGTTAGTGTACGGGCCTTACTACTTTATGTATAGCGCTTTGTTAGTGTACGGGCCTTACTACTTTATGTATAGCGCTTTGTTAGTGCACGGGCCTTACTACTTTATGTATAGCGCTTTGTTAGTGTACGGGCCTTACTACTTTATGTATAGCGCTTTGTTAGTGTACGGGCCTTACTACTTTATGTATAGCGCTTTGTTAGTGTACGTGCCTTACTACTTTATGTATAGCGCTTTGTTAGTGTACGGGCCTTACTACTTTATGTATAGCGCTTTGTTAGTGTACGGGCCTTACTACTTTATGTATAGCGCTTTGTTAGTGTACGGGCCTTACTACTTTATGTATAGCGCTTTGTTAGTGTACGGGCCTTACTACTTTATGTATAGCGCTTTGTTAGTGTACGGGCCTTACTACTTTATGTATAGCGCTTTGTTAGTGTACGGGCCTTACTACTTTATGTATAGCGCTTTGTTAGTGTACGGGCCTTACCACTTTATGTATAGCGCTTTGTTAGTGTACGGGCCTTACTACTTTATGTATAGCGCTTTGTTAGTGTACGGGCCTTACTACTTTATGTATAGCGCTTTGTTAGTGTACGGGCCTTACTACTTTATGTATAGCGCTTTGTTAGTGTACGGGCCTTACTACTTTATGTATAGCGCTTTGTTAGTGTACGGGCCTTACTACTTTATGTATAGCGCTTTGTTAGTGTACGGGCCTTACTACTTTATGTATAGCGCTTTGTTAGTGTACGGGCCTTACTACTTTATGTATAGCGCTTTGTTAGTGTACGGGCCTTACTACTTTATGCATAGCTCTTTGTTAGTGTACGGGCCTTACTACTTTATGCATAGCGCTTTGTTAGTGTACGGGCCTTACTACTTTATGTATAGCGCTTTGTTAGTGTACGGGCCTTACTACTTTATGTATAGCGCTTTGTTAGTGTACGGGCCTTACTACTTTATGTATAGCGCTTTGTTAGTGTACGGGCCTTACTACTTTATGTATAGCGCTTTGTTAATGTACGGGCCTTACTACTTTATGTATAGCGCTTTGTTAGTGTACGGGCCTTACTACTTTATGTATAGCGCTTTGTTAGTGTACGGGCCTTACTACTTTATGTATAGCGCTTTGTTAGTGTACGGGCCTTACTACTTTATGTATAGCGCTTTGTTAATGTACGGGCCTTACTACTTTATGTATAGCGCTTTGTTAGTGTACGGGCCTTACTACTTTATGTATAGCGCTTTGTTAGTGTACGGGCCTTACTACTTTATGTATAGCGCTTTGTTAGTGTACGGGCCTTACTACTTTATGTATAGCGCTTTGTTAGTGTACGGGCCTTACTACTTTATGTATAGCGCTTTGTTAGTGTACGGGCCTTACCACTTTATGTATAGCGCTTTGTTAGTGTACGGGCCTTACTACTTTATGTATAGCGCTTTGTTAGTGTACGGGCCTTACTACTTTATGTATAGCGCTTTGTTAGTGTACGGGCCTTACTACTTTATGTATAGCGCTTTGTTAGTGTACGGGCCTTACTACTTTATGTATAGCGCTTTGTTAGTGTACGGGCCTTACCACTTTATGTATAGCGCTTTGTTAGTGTACGGGCCTTACTACTTTATGTATAGCGCTTTGTTAGTGTACGGGCCTTACTACTTTATGTATAGCGCTTTGTTAGTGTACGGGCCTTACTACTTTATGTATAGCGCTTTGTTAGTGTACGGGCCTTACTACTTTATGTATAGCGCTTTCTCTTTTTGTGAAACCAAAAGTCACTTTAACTTTTTTGTTTGTTGTGTAAAATGAATAAAATACTTACGCCATTTTTTGTTTTAGATCTAATTAATTTAAACACGTCCCTGATAGATTGAAAAAGTACTATAAAGAGCCATAACTAAACATTAGGATCAACATAAAATAGCCCGAGTTGTCTTCCCTTATTTTGTTAAGCCTATTAAGCCTGTCCACGCCTTACACTCCTGGCTTATCTCCCATCAACCCTTCTTTCCAGACTTGATGGTCATCGCGCCAAAACATACGGAAGGGATAATCTAAGAGAAAAAGAATTTGACTCCCACCAGGGGATTAAGTAACAGAGACACGAGTTGCTGTTCTTAGCTGCTTAATGAAGTGGAACAACCAGGAATAGGTTCTCTTATAGAACTTTGCCAAATAGAAGAGCTCAAAGAACAACAAAGGGGAAATGATAAGGAA
The DNA here is from genome assembly GCF_947242115.1 of Biomphalaria glabrata. Lineage (NCBI taxonomy): Eukaryota > Metazoa > Mollusca > Gastropoda > Planorbidae > Biomphalaria > Biomphalaria glabrata. Next base: position 25,672,233 of record NC_074714.1, read on the forward strand.
ACTAAGCGAGACAACCGGATGATATATTTACCTCGTAATGGATTGGATAAGAAAAGAGCTAATTATCTTGTTTTCTTGATAAGAAGAGTGGATTAGATTATAAATAATAAGCAGCTCTCACAGGCTATTTAATGTTTCGACACAAATATCGGTAAACGGGAAGAAAATGAGATTTGAAAGTATGAAATACACTTTTGGTGATGTCTCATTGTTTCACTGAGAGTAATGGGAAGAGAGGAGAGTGGAGCTTAAAGGAAGAAGGGAGGGGAGACACGGGAGAAGACTGAAATAAAAAAAAAATGTAAAAGATTGTCTGTAATTAATGGAACTCATGCTCGCTATATTGGTATTTTTCTTAGTGTTAGTTTAAATTAGACAGACCAGACAAACAAAATCACACACACACACACACTATATTTATAGAACGTGCTTTTGGTTATGTATGAAACAAAAGGTCATCTCTCTAATTAGCAAGAAAACAATTAGCATCCAAAATATTTAGGGCTTCTTAATATTCACTTTATTTTTTTTATTTCCTTAATATCTCGTCCATGTTCTGAGTCTTGGGGGAAAAAATGCAAACACTTTACTTAATCACGTTCAATATCATTTTTAGAGTCTGTTACATAATAATTAACTTCAATAATTTCTCAATATTAGCAGGAGTAAAATTCGTCCACATCCAAATCCATTAACAATCTTGTGTCATGTCAACACCTAAAAACATTTGGTCATCTTGTGTCATATTAACACATAAAAAACATTTGGTCACATTGTGTCATGTCAACAACTAAAAACATTTGGTCATCTTGTGTCATATTAACACATAAAAAACATTTGGTCACCTTGTGTCATGTCAACACCTAAAAACATTTGGTCATCTTGTGTCATGTCAACACCTAAAAACATTTGGTCACCTTGTGTCATGTCAACACCTAAAACATTTGGTCACCTTGTGTCATGTCAACACCTAAAATATTTGGTCACCTTGTGTCATGTCAACACCTAAAATATTTGGTCATCTTGTGTCATGTCAACACCTAAAAACCTTTGCTCCCTTGTGTCATGTCAACACCTAAAAACATTTGCTCCATTGTGTCATGTCAACACCTAAAAACATTTGGTCATCTTGTGTCATGTCAACACCTAAAAACATTTGGTCATCTTGTGTCATGTCAACACCTAAAAACATTTGGTCACCTTGTGTCATGTCAACACCTAAAAACATTTGGTCATCTTGTGTCATGTCAACACCTAAAAACATTTGCTCCCTTATGTCATGTCAACACCTAAAAACATTTGGTCACCTTGTGTCATGTCAACACCTAAAAACATTTGGTTTGGTCACCTTGTGTCACGTCAACACCTAAAAACATGGGGTTATCATGTCGACATCTCATCATAATTCTTTTATCTCAGCCTTTCTTTAACAGTTATCTGTCATCTAATGTCATATTATTTAGAAAGTTCTCTGTCATCTAATGTCATATTATTTAGAAAGTTTACTTTTACCATTTTTTAAACGCGTTCGCTCCCGGCTCTGCCCTGGGACACAGAGAACTGTGAACTAATTAAAAGTTCTAAAAGAGTTCAGCCTTACTCCCCTTACCCCCCCCCACACACACACCCCAATAAATTGAACAGAAAGCTTACTTCGCTTATGTCCCCTTACACTGCTGGTGTCCCCTTACATTGATTATTTCTTCATGCACAGACGGTGTCACAAGGGTCGTATTCCCTTAAGTTGACATTATTCCGTTATATTATTTGTGTTCTTTTGAAATGATAAATAACCTTTGGACTGAATTGGGTTTGACCTATTAATAATTGTTGCATTGAGTGTCGCCAATGACATTTGTCCTTACATTTAATGGTTATGTTTTTAACAGTGTTTTTTTTTAACATTTAGATTTTACTGCTTTTGTAGGCCTCATTATTGTATCTATCACACTTTGTATCTTAGTGTGCCCCCACTAATTGGTTGAATGTTTCATTCTGTGAATTCCCCAACACAAAAATGCAAGAAGAACCTTCAGTCAGCCAGTATGAAGACATTGGCTTATAATGTTTTGTCTCAACTGGCCTTGATTCAGATGGATGTTATTGACCAACAGACTTGACCAGGGCTGGCACTGAAGTTGACTTTGTTCCAAGTCGATAGCTTTCTTATAGCAAGCCATTGATTTCATTATTTAGTTAAACGCGCATGCGATAACATGCAGTCACAAGGCCATTGCATGTATTCGTCCAAGGAATTGACTGAAACTAAAGACTCGGGTCATTAGTGATACGAGAGGGAGCATCCAGAAGTGGATTATGACGGAGGAACCCACGAGGTTGATGGTTCAATAAGGTGACGGGAGGAACCCACGAGGTTGATGGTTCAATGAGGTGAAGAGATGCACCTAGTCTACAGGGATGTTTGGGATAGTCAACTAATGAGCAACACGTGAATGAGGTTGAGATACAAAAGACCAGTGCCTCCAAGCTTCTGACCGGACCTTCTTACCTTCTTCCTTTCTCCTATCTCCTGTCTTCAGAGAGAGAGAGAGAGAGAGAGAGAGAGAGAGAGAGAGAGAGAGAGAGAGATTGAAAAGACAAAGATGGAAATGAAGGTTTGTAGGCCGTTGGTTATTGAACCCCCCTTCCCCCTACACACCTAGTTCCCTCCCTTGCCTCCAAGGATCAATACGTCCGTAAGATGCAGGAATACATTGAATAATTCATGGCAAGATGTTGTGAGAGATGAAAGGGAGATGAAATGTTTTTGTGGGGGGGGGGGGGGGCAGTGGAGAATGACAATCGTCTTAGACCTTTACATGGTATACAAGTTAAGTAGCTAGAATATAAAAAAAAACCAATGATAACAATTACTAACAACGCCAACACTGGAAATCATACAAATACCAACACTGGCAATCATACAAATACCAACACTGGCAATCATACAAATACCAACACTGGCAATCATACAAATACCAACACTGGCAATCATACAAATACCAACACTGGCAATCATACAAATACCAACACTGGCAATCATACAAATACCAACACTGGCAATCATACAAATACCAACACTGGCAATCATACAAATACCAACACTGGCAATCATACAAATACCAACACTGGCAATCACACAAACACCAACACTTGGAATTAACAAACACGAACACAGGCTTTCATACAAACAAGAAGAAAACACGTTATGATCAATGTCCCTACTAGTCACCCAATAGTTGAAGCTGATGGCTATAGTGTGAGCACCTCTATCCAACAGGCTCGTCAATATTTATTGTCTTGTATTGCCATTATTGTACTGCACGACTGTATTGCTGTGTCTGTCCATGCTATGGGAGATGGCCAGGTCAAACTAAGCCACACAGACGTTGCTGTGTCTGTCCATGCTATGGGAGATGGCCAGGTCAAACTAAAACATGCCACAGACGTTGCTGTGTCTGTCCATGCTATGGGAGATGGCCAGGTCAAACTAAAACATGCCACAGACGTTGCTGTGTCTGTCCATGCTATGGGAGATGGCCAGGTCAAACTAAGCCACACAGACGTTGCTGTGTCTGTCCATGCTATGGGAGATGGCCAGGTCAAACTAAAACATGCCACAAACGTTGCTGTGTCTGTCCATGCTATGGGAGATGGCCAGGTCAAACTAAAACATGCCACAGACGTTGCTGTGTCTGTCCATGCTATGGGAGATGGCCAGGTCAAACTAAAACATGCCACAGACGTTGCTGTGTCTGTCCATGCTATGGGAGATGGCCAGGTCAAACTAAAACATGCCACAGACGTTGCTGTGTCTGTCCATGCTATGGGAGATGGCCAGGTCAAACTAAAACATGCCACACAGACGTTGCTGTGTCTGTCCATGCTATGGGAGATGGCCAGGTCAAACTAAAACATGCCACAGACGTTGCTGTGTCTGTCCATGCTATGGGAGATGGCCAGGTCAAACTAAAACATGCCACACAGACGTTGCTGTGTCTGTCCATGCTATGGGAGATGGCCAGGTCAAACTAAGCCACACAGACGTTGCTGTGTCTGTCCATGCTATGGGAGATGGCCAGGTCAAACTAAGCCACACAGACGTTGTTGTGTCTGTCCATGCTATGGGAGATGGCCAGGTCAAACTAAAACATGCCACACAGACGTTGCTGTGTCTGTCCATGCTATGGGAGATGGCCAGGTCAAACTAAGCCACACAGACGTTGCTGTGTCTGTCCATGCTATGGGAGATGGCCAGGTCAAACTAAAACATGCCACACAGACGTTGCTGTGTCTGTCCATGCTATGGGAGATGGCCAGGTCAAACTAAGCAACACAGACGTTGCTGTGTCTGTCCATGCTATGGGAGATGGCCAGGTCAAACTAAAACATGCCACACAGACGTTGAGTTCCAATGTCGCTCACTAGATAACAAAAAGAATGGAGCGACACTCTGAACACTGCACGACAATTGTTTCCTTATCAAATCTCTGTTAATGCCGCTAGTTAGATGCCCTTTAGTTGTCAGTCCAAAGGGGAAAGTCTTATGCTTGCTCCATAGTCAAATTTGTTTGTAACTTAAACGGCAGAGCTAAAACAGTGAAAAAAAAAAGATCGTATACCGCTAAAAAACCTTACAGCTTATCTGTCTTTTCTTCACCACCTACATCAAAAATAAATCAACAGCTTTTTAGAGCATTTTCACCACGAAGTAATATCTCCACTATAACTAAAGTATTAACTTCATTGTTCTCGTCACTTATGTCTGATTTACGAGTTCAAAACTCAAGATGCAATAGATTCAAATCTCTCTGGTATCAAATGATGTTTTACTTACTGTTAAAGATGAAGATCAAGCCTTTGTAACTAGTTTTCCATGTAGCCTCTTGAATAATTATCTACCATTGCATCTCGACATTTCAAGATGACTTATTATTTGCTTTCTTGCATTTCTATTTAGATTTGATTGGAATGATCGGTCATGTCTATTGTCTGTAGTCTATGTGACTATTTAGTTTCTGGACGTGATTTTGGAATTGAGAAGGTCAACAGAAGGGTCGGGACGTTGGGCTGGTCTCCATCTCGAACTGGAATGGCAGAGGAAAGAAAGGACACATGTTTCTTTATTATTATTTAACATGTATACAGTCTTTCATATAATCTTTACATTCAAATTGAATCATTCTATTTCGCTATAGTCATCATTCTATTCCAATCGCTTAATTCTCTACACACGTGTTATCTCTTCTCTAACTTTTACATTTTCTGCATAAAACAAAATTAATAAATTTCAACTAATTTGGTAACTAATTGGTTGGTTTCACTATCGATTCATGTGTTGTCATTGAGCATGAGCTTGTAGGTAAAATGTAAAAAATGTATGTCTATTAGAAGTGGTCGAAACATTTTGAATCTAAACAACATACAACAAAAATAAAAATTGAATTAATAATACAAGCGTAGTAAATATATAAAAAAAGAGTTTTTACAGGAACAAGTGTCACGTGGGTTGTACGAATGTTGGGAATCAATACAAGATGAAAGTAAAAATGATTACAAAATGAAAGTAAGAATCGCAATGCTAGAATCCAAACCAACATGAAAGTAAGAATCACAATGCTAGAATCCAAACCAACATGAAAGTAAGAATCACAATGCTAGAATCCAAACCAACATGAAAGTAAGAATCACAATGCTAGAATCCAAACCAACATGAAAGTAAGAATCACAATGCTAGAATCCAAACCAACATGAAAGTAAGAATCACAATGCTAGAATCCAAACCAACATGAAAGTAAGAATCGCAATGCTAGAATCCAAACCAACATGAAAGTAAGAATCACAATGCTAGAATCCAAACCAACATGAAAGTAAGAATCACAATGCTAGAATCCAAACCAACATGAAAGTAAGAATCGCAATGCTAGAATCCAAACCAACATGAAAGTAAGAATCGCAATGCTAGAATCCAAACCAACATGAAAGTAAGAATCACAATGCTAGAATCCAAACCAACATGAAAGATACAGAGGGAGCGTTAATAAACGCGTTGTAAGAACGACAATAATCTGACAGTGGGAACATGAGCAAAAGTTGAAATCTCTGTAAGAATTGGATCATCTCAATTTCATTACACATATAGGAGACATACATTATATAAGCATCACACAGACATTACATAAACATCACACAAATATTACATATACATCACACAGACATTACACATACATCACACAGACATTACATATACACCACACAGACATTACATATACATCAGACATTACATATACATCACACAGACATTACATATACATCACACAGATATTACATATACATCACACAGACATTACACATACATCACACAGACATTACACATACATCACACAGACATTACACATACATCACACAGACATTACATATACATCAAGGTCACATCACTAAGATATTACATAAACATCATACACTCACATCACACGTACATCAAACACACACACTTACATCCACATTACATGTCCTTGAAACACACATTACATGTCCTTGAAGCACACATTACATGTCCTTGAAACACATTACATCTACTTGATGCTTACAGTTTCTTGTTTCTCCAGACATTAACGAAAGGTCAACGTCTAGGTCAAAAATATTGTTTCACCTTCTACATTGACTTCTGTTTTCTTCCCTCGTGTCTCGCGACTTCCTTCGGACTGACCAGCTTTAGGAAAGTAATCGCGTGCAATTAAGGGGACAGTATTCTGTCATCTTTCTCTTTTGGCTCAGATCTTTGCCACTTCCGAGTCGCTTCCTTTAATCTTCTCAAATTTTCACTTCAATTGGAAGTATTTCACAACAAGGCTTTTACTTTCTCTCTCTCAATCTCTCACTCTCTCACTCTCTCTCTATCTCTCTATTTCTCCTCCCTACCCCCCCCCCCAGACACCCAGGATACATAATGTTGTGAAATTCTTGAACAACTTTACACCATTTTCAACTTGAAAGGAAAATACGAAAAACATTTTTTAAAAGCCGTAGGATGAGTTTGAAGGCAAGTAAAAGAGCTTGAAATGGACTTTGTCAAGATGTAGCTCAAAGGAAAACCTTTTAAGATATTGTGTTCCTCAAATTTCTTGCGTTGAAAAGATTCAGAGTCAACAAAGTCAGACAAAGTCATAAGACTACAGTAAAAGTCACAACAAATTATCAGCTCCCAGAAGACTACAATAGTAGTCACCACATATTGATAGCTCTCATAAAACTACTAAGTAGTCACAACAGATTAAGAGCTCCTACAAGATTATAAAAGTAGTCACAACAGATTGGAAGCTCCTATAAGACTATAGAAGTAGTCATCACAGATTGACAGCAAGAAAACTAAAGTAGTAGTCACCACAAATTGGTTGCTCCCATAAGACTGCAGTAGTAGTCACCACAGATTGACAGCTCCCATAAGACTACAGTAGTAGTTATCACAGATTAACAGCTCCCATAAGACTACAGTAGAAGTCACCACCGATTCAGATTTGTTTGTGCAGACTGAACATTGATGTTAGACATAAAATTAAGCCAAGTATAAAAAATCCCTTTAAAAAAAAACAAGGCTCATCTAAAGGAGAAGAACTCCACCCTGATAACTATATCTGTCAATAATGTACAAGTTATTACCCTTATTCGATATAAACAATAATTAATTACAATAATTAATTGACAAATTGTGTATTTTTAGCGGCCTCCGTAAGGGGAAAAAGCCGCTATTAGGTTTGTGAAAATGTCTGTCTGTCCGTCTGTCACACTCAGATCTCAAAAACTAGAAGAGATATTGTCACCACCTCAAAGTTGGTGCCATAGAGTAGAAACCCTAATTCTGTATTGTGTATGTTAATTCCATATTGTGAATCTTATTCACAACCCATGTTGCACTAAGGTGAACACTTTTGACCTTAGGTGAACCAGAGAGTTAAAGGCAAGTGAGTCCACATAGAGATCTTGTAGCAAGCACTTGTATTGAGTCACTTAAGATATAAGCAGTAGAGTTAGATGTTTAAAGTAGTTGGTTATAGAATAAGTACTAAGTTGTGATATTCGTATATTACTGTTGGATTAATACTGACCATTCCTGGGTCGAATTGTATGGTGTATTCACTATGTGGTGTTATATTAAACTTATTGTGTCTGCTACACCCAGCGTCATTTCATTATTCAGTGATTTGTAACAAGAACCCAATGTCACCACCACGCCTACATTGATAACCACAGCCACATTCATAACATATAAAAATAAAACGGTGACAGATATAAACAATATTATTTCACCATAAAATGCGGCTTTAAAAGTTAAGATGCAACGGCTACTTTTGGTTTTCTAAAAGCAAACCGTTTAATTTATAAAATTAATTATGCAAACAATTTTTTCATAAAAATACACCAATTCTAAAACAATTACGTAAATGTAAGGGAGGCAATGTTACAATATGCTAACAATGATTAATAACTATAGTGTGTTTTCAGTATCACTAAGTTAAATATATTTTAAAAATGTTAAAGATGTTTTTTTTTCTGGTCAACTAGCGGCTAAAATTAAAAGAAAACATTTCTGTTTGTTTATAAAGGCTAATAATGCACTTTGCATGTAAATATCACGCACATTTTTTTAAACCCTAAACTTTTCAAGCCGCATTTAATGATGAAATAATATTTTTCATATCTCTTCTAGTTTTCGAGATCTGAGTGTGACAGACGGACAGACAGACGGACAGACGGACATTTTGCACAAACCTATTAGAGGCTTTTTCCCCTTACGGGGGCCGCTAAAAATAGCATTGCTTTTAAAACACAGAAGTAATGTTGATTCTTGGTATTTTTAAGACACTATCTTGGGATTTCTTTGGAACATAAACAATAACAAAATAGTAACAAAGATGGCTGCCCCTTGAAATCCTGCAGAATTACCAAATATATTTATAAAATGTAAAAAAAATGTTTACAACAAATATAAATAATAGTTAAAGGTGTTTTTTCTGGTCAACTAGCTGCTAAAATTAAAGAAAACATTTATGTTTGTTTATAAAGGCTAATAATGCACTTTGTATGTAAACATCACGCATATTTTTTTAAATGGACTTTTTATGCAGCGACTTTCGTGCAGTAGCGTAACGTCGCAACATGTTGTGGTGCTAAACCAATTCCTTAAACTTTTTAAAAAAAAATCAGATTTTATTTATTTTGTGTTTAGTGAATAAAAGAAGCTTATTTTTATGTGTTTTGTCTGTTGGTCGGTCTGTCCGTCACGATTAGATTAACAAATAACACTAAAGGCTATGGTAAATCTGATTTAACCTTTAATTTTTCATTCAGGAATATTGTAATAGTTTTAAGTATCTAAAATAGATTTTTCCGGATGTTTTGTGAAAAACAAATCAATGCCAACGAATATTTGTTTGCTCTTCTAACTTACAGAAAAAAAATTAAACTTACGTCTATTTATGCAGTTATTTATAGTTATACCTAGTAATATAAAATATATTGAACTAACACGTACATTCATCAAAATGCAGCCATGCAATTTTTCGTTTATAAACATAGCATTATTTAGGACCAATATTTTACAAAGGCTGCTTGGAGAAATCAGGTATACCCATTAGCAGAAAAAACGACCCCTTTACTCAAGAAAAATTTAAGAAACAAACACAAAATAAACAGTGACATTCATAACAAACTAATATTCAAAATTGATTAGAGTAACACCTTTTTAAGTAATCATTTAAAGTTTAAAATCACTACAATTTTTTTTCAACAATTATTTTGTGTTTGAAATTGTGTATCGGAAAATGCCGGGTACTTGAAATAAGCTAGTCCTGAAAAAAAACAACACAGATCTTGGGTAAAAGACTCATCAAATAAAGTACTGTAAATGTGTAGGTTCAGGCGCTAGTTTCAGGTCTTTTCTTTTTATAGCCTCTATCGGGTTATATCCCAACTACCCGTATTTTTGTGCAGAATTTTTTCCTCTATCAGGCACACTTAAAATTATAGCATAATAATGTCAGTTTAATTTAAAAAGAGAACTGAAAAATGCAAAGATATATAAGGAAAAAAAGCAACTTCCGGCCCAACTTTTTAATCAAAGAAACGAAACGGACTAGTCCAACATAGCCCATTAACGCAATTATTTTCTTTTTGCTTAATTGTTTGTTTGAAGCTTTATGTTTCCAAAAGAAAAGAGAACAAAAATGGGATTTATCTCAATGACTCTTTAACTGTTGGAAATCACTTAAATATGCTATTTGATAACTTAAACAGTCTACGTCTAGGCTACCTTAAATCAAGCCTATGAAAATCTCTATACATTGTTACTGTGACACTATATTTATGAGACTTACTTGTATGAGGTATTTAAAAAGAATCTCATCAAAGTTGTTCAATTATTTCCGACTCAATGACATGACTCAGACATCAGAGATTAGAAGTCCACAGAACACTTTATGGATTCAACAAAGAGAAGACACTCCATTCTTAATGGCTGCTTGGTCTACACTCTGGACTGACGCCTCCATGGTCCCGGACTCGAACCCCTGCCCGCCCCCTTTCCCCGTCGTCCTGGTTTGGGCTAGAAAGTAACAATCTTCAACCCTGAAAGAATGTCCGAAACATTTAAGAGAAACAAATGAATAAGCAAATCAATCAATCAATCAACCAATGGTTTACAATCACAGATACAATTACAATTAAACATGTTGAAAGCTCTACACAGATTGTCCTTAAAGAGCTAGTGACCTTATTTATTGACCAACACTCTAAGGGAATTCACAACCTTATCTGCCAGTTGTCATTTCTGTCACTGAATCTTGTCAGTATCTACAGTGTGACATGATCGTTACCTATGACATCACTTTAATGTAGTCACAGAACTCTACCAAATGACATGTCAGTTTCAAAACATTGACACAGACAACTCTTGGACTCAACGGAAACTCAAAATGTCGCTTTCCCGAGTATTTCACAACTTATTACAGAAAGAACATAAAAGAATCTCGACGGTGACGTCATATTTTAATACTGTATCAATTGACGTCATAAAGAAACCGGAAGAAGAAAGAAGTCACCAATAGAAAAGCTGGTCTTGGGAATTCGAAACAAAGGCCGGCTATCCGGAAATTAAAGTCATTTTCCACCAGCTTCTTTCAGCTCCATTTTTTTTCTGGTGTGTGTGTGTGTGTGTGTGTCTTGTGTTCTTTTCCTTCTGCCTTTCTTTCTTCCCCCCTTCCCATTCTGTTTCATGTGACAGATAGAAGAGATGAAGCGACAGTGGATCCCATGCGTTGAATGAAATCTTTTTGTTCCATTAGAAACTCTTTCCATTTCTGTCGTTGCGCCTTGTACAATTGTTCTAACCTGATATTTCATGCCTGTCAAAGAATCTTTGATCTAAAGAATCAGAAAAAAAAGTTTATTGTCTCACGTGTATTCTTTCATTTCCTATCAAATAGAGTCTATCGTTTTGGGGTTAGTTTATCAGTTCTTTAATGTAATTGATCTCTGTAGATACTAACTAACGTCACTTGATGTGATGATGTGTTCAACACATTTGTAAAATTAGATTGGTAAAAAGACATACACATTTTTTAAAAATGTGTTGAGTATTTTACATTCTCCACTTTGCTGTCTCCTTAAATCTCAATGTCATTTGGAAATACTTTGCTACGTCTGCTGCTGTAATAATTCTATTACACTTTGCAGTGAATTGACTTTCTCTAAACTTATGAAATAGATGTTGAACAGACTTAATTGAAATAAATAAAGAAATATAATTAGATGATACTTTCTTTAAAATCAAAGCTAATCGTGTAAGTGTAAGTGTGTCAATTAGTTTGGATCAGTCATGTCATTCAATTTGCAATAGTTCTAGACTAACAACAAATAAATTTGTGCGGTTAGAAATATTTTTACCAATTGTTTTCCTTTAGCACAATTTCATGCTTTCTGACTGCGCAATGATCCTATCACTTGTCTGGACCAGTTGGGAAAAGGAAAGAGCAGGAGGGGAAAGAGAGAAGGGATGGATGAAGGTTCATGAGATCGCTTTTTAAATGCATTTTATAAATAAACAATAAAACGTTGTGCGACTTGAATTCGAACTCCAAGTCTCCTGAAGTCAATACACTAGCCACTTGGCCAGCCATGTCTCCTGAAGTCAATACACTAGCCACTTGGCCAGCCATGTCTCCTGAAGTCAACACACTAGCCACTTGGCCAGCCATGTCTCCTGAAGTCAATACACTAGCCACTTGGCCAGCCATGTCTCCTGAAGTCAATACACTAGCCACTTGGCCAGCCAAGTCTCCTGAAGTCAATACTCTAGCCACTTGGCCAGCCATGTCTCCTGAAGTCAATACTCTAGCCACTTGGCCAGCCAAGTCTCCTGAAGTCAATACTCTAGCCACTTGGCCAGCCAAGTGTTTATGAAAATAGAAGGTTTTATAGTCATCTATTGTTAGCTTCAATTCTTTAAGCCACGACCTACTTCTCTACACAAAGTATAAAGAGGACTAATTCAACTTATGCCACCACATCTATCAAGTAGAAGTTATTTCCCATGTTCGATACCGAAAAAAATAATTAAATACCAATAGTTAATTCTCTAATTCGCTATTTAAAAAAAAAAACGATTCTAGTTTTGTCATGTAAAAGAAATAATTGTGCAAAATTCCAGATTGATCCGATTCTGGGTGTGGGAAAAATAATGTGTAGAAACATTTTACTAGACAGAGTGAGTTAATATAAGCTTTGTATAAAAAAAGTATAAATGTCCATAAGCTCAGTAAGTTGACAATCCTCAATAGTCGCATGTCTTACAGTACTGGAGTTTCACACTTCAAGTGAATCACAAGTCATCTACTCTTTCTTTATATTATGATGTTTAAGATCCCTTTGCGTATCTTTAGCAATAAATACAATCAGAGAAAAGGAGACAAAGCGATAAGGAGAAATGTGGTGGCGATTGAAGGTAACGTTAAGAACAACTTGAACAACCAACTAGGAATATTGATAGAGATTTTGAAATGGACTAAATAATCAAATGCCAAGGACGCCATAGTACAAGATCGGTGTTTATAACTAAAAACTACACATGACCAAGTGCAACAAGAGAAATGTGGTTCTACAGTGCTGGCACAAAATGATAAAATGTTTTGTAAAACTACTTTGCTTCTCAATACTTCTATATTCTTTACAGCGGAAACACCAAAATGCTTGCTAATCATGGATACGCTACCAGTTATGAAAATTGCCACTAGGCTATGAAGTCGATTACGTAGCATACATTAAGGACTGTGAAACGTGCAAAGAATCGACTCACAGTTCCCAACTTCCAAGAGAGGAGATTCATCTCCAGCGTACAGATCGGAAGTGACCTTAGTCTCGGGGGTCAGCGTTATGGAAATTTCGAGAACAGTGATTTGCTGACCTACATTGGCGTACTTGAACATTTCTCCTGGCACATCCAGGCGTGGCGAGAGAAGCAGGGGAAACAACACACAGAGTGCACTTGGGAAAAGGGGCTTTAACTCGCTTTCTGTCTCTTCAAGAGCGACAAGTTAGTAACGATTGACAAGACCTGAAAGAGTCCGTCTCGACTTTGTCAAGCTTTCTCAACTGTCCAGTGTCCAGGCTGTCAAATATGACTAAAAGGGCTTTTTTTCTGCTTGTTTGTACTAGACTGACTGTACAAGAAGAGATAACTTCAACCAAAGTTTGGATTGCATTTCTATTCAACATCTCATTCCTCTATAGAACAATATGTGTTACACTACCTAGTAGATTCGTATGGCCATTTCTTTTCACGTCCAGAGTTTAATAAAAGGTGATTTCCTTATGTCAATGTTTTCTGTGTTCTGACTACAACGGATGTTAGTTTGTCTGTTATCGGTCTGTCACGTTTACAGCTCAAAAACTAGAATTGCTTTTGAAGATTTGATTTCACCATATTTTATAAATGGTAAAGTTTAGGTGCAACGGCTACTTTTGTTGTCTGTATTAAGGTTTGGGCAGGAATGGACTGATGAAACTAAAGACCAGTCTCCCTGTGTATTGAGGTTTGGTCAGGAATGGACTGATGAAACTAAAGACCAGTCTCCCTGTGTATTGAGGGATGAAGTCACTGTCTGTGCCTATCAATAAACACATCATCTATTCTTCATTTACTTTTCGTTGAGTGCATGACCTAAATTTTCTACAATATCTATGTAAGTGTGTGTGTGTGTTTAAACCTACCACTAATAGGAGCATTAGTAAATGTGTGCCGATAAAAGCTTTTTAAAACTAGTATTTGTTAGCAATACTCCCAATACTAGAAAACAAAATGGCAGCGTTCCGTTCATCTAACACATACGATTGGTATCATAATCATTATATTCCATTTACATTCTTAGCGCACCCAAAAAGGGAATAGTCGCTAATAGTGTTTTGTGGTCAGTCTGTCCGTCCGTCTGTCCCGTTTAGATCTCAGAAACTAGAAAAGAAAATGAAAATCGGACATCATAGTATTTTAGATCATTCAAAGATCTATGCTAATCCTACTTTTTTCTTTTCCAAAAATTGAACCATTTAATTTTTTAAATTAATTATGCAAGCAGATTTTTCAACCAAGTACACCACTTTTGGAACATGTTGGAACATCCCGGAATTCATAAAATTTAAAACAAATGTCTTATCAATAAATTTCATTGGTATAGTTTATTTTAATGTTTTTTTATTGTACTATCAAATTTTAGATTTGGTTTGAAATTAGGTTTGAGATTTGATGCATAAGTTTTTAAAAAAGTGTTTTTTAGCGGCCCCCGAATAAGGAAAAGACGCTTTTAGTTTGTGTGGCCTGTCTGTCCGTTTGTCCGTCTGTCCGTCCGTCCCATTTAGATCTCGTAAACTAGAAAAGATAGTGAAAATCCGACATCACAATTTTAGACCATTCAAAGTTCTGATGCAACGGCTATTTTTTTGCTTTTCTGAAAATCAAATTTTTAAAATCATTTATGCAAGCAGTTTTTTAATAAAAAATACACCCCTTTTACAACTATTCACTATTAATAGTAACAAACACCGGAGGATCTTTATTTGCCGAGATGATTGTTTACAATTTCTAACACATTTATGCAAACGGTTATAGATTTGTTTTGTCAAAAAAATATTATTTTACATTTTTATTGTTAAGTTATGTAAGATCTATTATACTAAGTACTATATTTACACACAAAAATGTTTGCTATTTTATTTCAAGAGAAAAAAAACTATTTAGTATGCACATAAGTTGGACGTAATTTAAAACAACAATAAATAAGTAGTTTTTCATATTATCGCGTGAATGATGATTCCACACACATTCGATATAGCACTCAACCAAAGGAATTTTTTCTTGAGGAATAAGAGATTGACCCTTTACAAAACAATTATATCAATTAGATATTAATTATAAGTCATCAGTTAGGTCAGATTCACATCTAACTTCACATTCACTTTCACCTATCTTTTGGTCTGCTGCACCGCTGGGGCACAAGATCTGTTAACCTTTTTTCTCCATTCTTCTCTGTCATATGTCTTTGATAGAATTTCATTCTGATAAAATTGAAACCTGCCTTTTTACCTGCCTGGGTGGTCCACTTCGGGGGCTTTGTAACCTTTTTTCTTATTTGGATCTATTTATAGATTATTACCTTAA